>NC_142770.1:402500-570000 GCF_988280905.1 Pimephales promelas | reverse complement strand
TGTATAATACAGTGACTAGGGAACATCAACCCTTGAAAAAAAGAATTACCATATTATCAAAAGTATTACCATGGTAGATGTCCAAAAAACATGGTATGACGAATATCATAGACATGGTACATTCCAAAGAAATACGGTTTCAAAATTGTGGTATATGTTTAAAATTATTGTATTATTTTACCATGATATGATTCCAAAAACAAAGTATCAGCATATCATAATCATAGTATGAGCATGGTAGATGTCCTGAAAAAGTTTTAGCATGATATGTGTCCAGAAAAGCAAGTTTTTACCATGCTATGGGTCAAACAATGTTTAACTGCATTAATACCATGTTGTGAGTGTTTTGGTGACGTGTGTTTCGCCGTGTCTTTCAGGTGACGTCTCTCGGCGTGGCCACGTTCACTCTGTGCGCGCTGAGCATCGACCGCTTCCACGCGGTCACTAGCGTTCCGGCACGGCTGCCGCGCGTCGAGTCCTGCCAGTCCATCCTGGCCAAGCTGTCGGTGATCTGGGTCGGGTCTCTGGTTCTGGCGGCGCCGGAGCTGCTGATGTGGCGTCTGGAGCAGCGAGTGTCTCCACAGACGGGTCTGCCGGTGGATTCGTGTAGCCAGGAGCCGTCCGTGGAGTTGCCCGAGACGCTATACTCGCTAGTGCTAACGTACAGGGAGGCGCGAATGTGGTGGAGATTCGGGTGCTTCTTCTGCCTGCCGCTATTGTTCACCGGCGCGTGTCAGTTGCTAACACGACACGTCGCTGACGAGAAACGCCCGTCATCCGCGGCGTCGTCCGCGTCATCGTCTCCGAAGAAGCAGCAGCGGGAGCGTCAGCTAACACGTACGGTGGTGGCGTTAGCATCCATATACGCCGTGTGCAGTTTGCCGGAGAATGCTTGGAATATTGTGTTGGCGTCTGCGGGAGTGGAAGTGGGCGTGGCTACGCGGGCACTCCTCGCTCTGATTGGCCAGTTCCTGTTGTTCGTTCGCACGGCGGCGACGCCCATTTTGCTGCTCTGCGTCAGTCGTTCTCTCGGCCAGGCGTTCATGGACTGTTGCTGCTGCTGTTGCGACGAGTGTCTCCCGCCGGATTCTTCGTCCGCATCTTCGTCCACAAACGCAACCGCCATCTCCTCGTCACTTTCATCGCCCGTACAGGAGGAGAAGCTGAAGATCGTGTCGGGAACCTCGCCCGCAGAGTTCTTCGATAAAGTCAAGGATGCTCCGGTTGAGCTGATCATTGGAACGCCGTGTTGATCCGGATAAAAACTGTGACAGGAATATCGTCCATCACTAACACTGTTCTTCACTCTTCAATTAATAGGAGTTCCTCTAGTGGAAGCCTTTGGAACTGCAGCCGAACACACACACTCACTGAACGCTCATTATTTAAAATATCAAACTCGAATTTGCACAACTTTTTCAGAGCTCTTAGATTTTCTTGCCGTTTTAGAGTAAAACGTGTTTTTGAAAGTATAGATTTCATATAACAATGGAAAATAGTATTTTTGTGCATTTTTCATAACAATAAACGTAAAATTCTGTATTTTTTTCACTTTTTAAAACGTTTGTCACGTCAGCAATAATCTGCTGAGTGTCGTGTTTGAGAAGAGATCAAACTTAGGTCTGTCGCGCTAAAGCGTTCCAGATTTACCCGTTTAAGTTGGAAATGTAATTTTCAGGTCTATGCTCAAAACGTGAATAAATAATTAGAAATACACCGTAAATATAATGTAGTGCCATAAAATCCCCTTAAAATATTAAATAAATAAAAAACATTATCAAACTAAAATATTGTACATTTCTTTCACTGAAATAAAATAATAACATTGGGTCATTTTTGAGTGGCGCGTGAAGATTTCAGAGGATTTAAAGGGCCAGTTCACACAAAAATCATCATTCACTCGTTCCAAACATGTATGACTTTCTTCACATGAAATAAATTCTCACTCTCTCTTTAAAGACAGCCGCTGGATCGGGTTGAACTACTTTCAGTCCAATACATACGACTTTAACCATTCTAACCAATAATATGTTGTTTATGCACAGAGACTGCTGGATGGACATGATTTACCGCAAACTTGAACATTTTTATGCACTTGTATCTTTAAATTGCCTTTTGTTTTAGAACTCTGAGAATGAAAATCTGCCTCTTCAGCTCAAAGATTGAGTGTTTCACCGTCTGATGCTCTGCTGGATGGATCTGTGCAGAGACGACTGACTCTATGAACTATAAGATAACACGTTAGAAATGATTATAATAGCATTTGTTAGCGTCAGATCTTTTGTATTTGTTTTTTGTACTTGGTTGCAGCCAATAAAGTTTTAAAAGAGTTTGAGTATGTCACATAAGCCTTGCAAACTCCTTTGTTTTGGACATTTTGTGTGTTTATCTGTTTGAATGAGTCGCACACACAGTCGGACTGCTGGGATTTTCCTCCTACAGTGGATTCTCAGGAGGAGTCGCGGGGCCCATAAGGACCGTATTGTTCCCGAGCCGCGGCCCCCGCGCTGAATATCAATAGCGAGTTGCTACGCGACTGTCACACGCCGGCTCTCGGCATTCAGACTCAAACATTAGCAGACCAGAAACAGACTCGGCATTCTCCGGCGCCTTTTCTCTCGCCATAGAGACGGGCCGCTCGCGCTGATGTGGGCAACAAGTAATCCGGGGTAGATTAAACGCTCTGTGTTGCTGCGAACCTCACAAAATGAGGTCAAGAGTGCGCTTCACACTTTGAAGGAAGCCGGCTCTATGTCCTGCGTTTTTGGGGTGCAAGTGTTTGAAGTTTGTTGTCGTGTGGCGGATTTGAGGGGTGACGGTGCCATGATATTCAGGTAGCGCAGTATAAACGTTGAACTTATGAGCCAAATTGGCCAAAAAAAAGAGTAGAGCTTCTTGTGAGGAAGTTGTGTTAAATGTCAAAGGCAAATGAATAAATCACACTGAACAACATTATAAACGCAACACTTTTGTTTTTGCCCCCATTTTTCATGACTCAAAAGATTTAAGACTTTTTCTATGTAGTTACACAAAAGGCCTATTTCTGTCAAATATTGTCCTCTAACCTGTGTTAGTGAGCACTTCTCCTTTGGTGAGATCATCACAGGTGTGGCGTATCGAGATGCGGATTACTGCACAGGTGTGCCTTAGGCTGTCCACAATAAAAGGCCACCCTAAAATGGATGACATTTAGAAATACAGTCTTTTGTGTTATTTAAAAAACAACAACTACTAATTATAATTCACTTTTTTGTAACATCTAAGGAGTCATATCATTGTTACAATTTCCAAGTAAATATTGATTTGAGAATGGGGAGAAATTCTGATTGATTGTCTGTCCACTAAATTGATGCACCTCCAGCTATTTCAGCTACAACTCATACTGTGATTGTTCTTTAAAATAGTTTATCTGCAGTAACTTTTTTTTGGTTGTAAATAAATTCATTTGTGTTATTAGATTGTAATTTGCAGTTATACCAAATAATTACTTATTACTGTTACTTGTTCAAAAAGTAATCTGATTACATAATGCATGTTAACATGTTACGCGAACACTGCTCATTTTAGATGAGCTTTTAAAAAACACGTTTTTTTCAAAGCTTTTGTCCAGTCTGGAAACATAAATAGATGAATGTGTAGTTAAAGTTATGTAAACAATGTTACGTATCTATCTATAGAAACACAGACGCTGATAAACAACTTACTGATTTTATCACAAAAATACGCACAGATCATAGCTAACTGTGAAAAGTGCGACAGCTAATTTTAAACAAATCAATTTTCCCAAACCAAAGGAGGTTTTGTCACATGGATCTGTGGACATTTTGTCCTTAAACTATAAACCCACACACTGGCTCACAGAGGGGGGTCTGTTGAATTATGAATTCATGAATGAAAACCAGAACTGCACAACAACAGAGACGCCAACATCTATACACACAGCAGCACTGTGGTGTTGAGTGAGTGATGTATTCACATTTAATACAATTTCAGTGTGCGATAACGCATTTTAATATGTCTGAGGTGAAAACACACTGTGGTTGTGAGAGTTTGGTGGAATCTCCTCAGAGACATAGTGTTCGTTCTATATTAATTTAAGAGTTTAAGTGTGTGTGTGTGTGGGTTGACGAGACAGTTTGTTTTGTTCCACTGAAGAAGATTGAAGTGTGTGTGAGATCGCCGTGGAGACCCGGTCAGAGAGTTCCGCCGTTACCAACCGAGTTCAATGGAGCTCGCGATCACAGCTGGGCTCGGCGGAAACGACCACAGGGTCCGCGGGCATGATACCATACATATCATATAATAAATACAAAGAAAATATTTATTATGTCTATGGGTGACACATCCGGCACGTCACGCTGTCACCGTCTCCATGACAACACTCTGACCTTCTCACATCCTATAATGAATAATAACGGCCAACCGGACCCGTCCAAAATCAACATCAGCGAGGGGTCTGAGGGATGAATGAGCTCAAACAATCCCAGTTAACTCACTAAAACCAGCTTTTCATCCCGTCAGACCCCTCGCTGTTGTTGGTTGTGGAACGGTCCGCCTGCGTTTGTGTATCCCTGAACGACCGTTATCGAAAATGTCATTTTTAATTATGACAAATGTGTTTATGTGATGGTCTTTTTAACTCCCTTATACATCAGCCGCAAGTTTTTGTTGCTGTTTGTTGAAAATAAATATTTTTTGAAATAAAAAATATATTTAAAAAACAAAAAAAGCTCGAAACTCGCCGATACGTTTGTGCGCCTACGGAGATTATCCGCGATACAGCATGTCTGAAATTAATTAATAAAAGAATTTATTTAGGGACAAAATTTAACAAGCAGATTAATAATTACAGAAATTAACATTTTTTATTATTGACGCCACACACGTTTGGTAACAGTCCTCAGATTAAAAAACTGCACAGCTTCTTGTTTAATAAATAATGAGAGAAATATAAGTGTCGACTGACCTCTGCTGGTGACGTTGAAGACTCGCATACTGCTGCTCAGTGTGCAACTTACACTGCAGTGCATACTTAAACAAGGGTAGGTTGAGCACAGCACAGTGCATTGTGGGATACAGTACAAGGTGTAGTGCAGTAGATCACCAAGTAGTATGCAAGTAGACAAACAAAATACTACATCCTGCAGAAATATAGTATGTTAGTGTGATTTTCTGAAGGCTAAACATCAACAGCACAAATGTAAATTCCAAAAATAAATGAAAGTTTCTCAAATCTTTTGAAGTACATTTCTCATGCAGACAGTATCACTGAACTAGACTCAAATTAAAACTTGACTGAAAGACAGAAGAAACAGCGGTTCTGATAGGGAAATCATTTAATTTCATTTTTAAATAATCTGTAAATAACAAGAACAACATGTACAGTTATCACCGAGAGTACGAGAGAATAGAAAGATCCCAAATGAACAACTCGACGGATGGAGTCTTGTACAGAAACACTTGTTATGTGACCGACTGCTGTAAAAAGTTACTGTCTGGTCCATATAAAGAGGGGATAAAAGAATCGCGCTCGGTCCAATCACAACGTGGTTTATACAGTAACCATGGCAACCTGCTCCATCCCATAATGAGCCGTGCAGCGGGACGTCAGCGTAAAAGGTCACATGACTCCCGGCAAACAAAAGAGCGACTCAGCTACAAACAATTAAAACAATGACATCTCAAAAGAAACATTATGGCCACATTTAATTTAATTAAGACATGAAACAATAATGAACTCAACACACATTCAGAAGATCATGAGTCCAGATGAACTGGTGACAGCAGCAGGAAATCGAAATCCGAGTCACGCATCACGACAAGAAGCCGTTATAATCAACAAAGCGCTCGCGACATTATGATCAGTCGGATTAACTTCACGAGTGACCTTAACGAAGTCATTCACAAACCCAACGAACTCGCGAAACAATGTTGCAAATAGATCATGAACTTCGCAAACGACTGTTATAATCAACGTCGCTAGTTTGACTTCGTACGTGAACTTCAACAAAGTCATTACGAACTTGCTGTTGCGTAGTTTTGTGTGCTTACACACGCCACTCGCTATATTAGGAATGCAACTTCGTTAGGCTGACTTCACGAATGACTGTAATAATCAACAAAGTTGACTTTCAAAAAATCCAATATAAACAAAACGCGACTTTATAAATTCTACTTCGTTAAATCGGCTTCATTATAATTAAGTTGTCATTCATTACATGCATTAAATAACTAAAATGCATGCTTTAAAAAAAGTCAATTTCGACAAAGTCATTACGAAGTGAACCTCAATAGTCATTCTTGTTGCGCAACCAAGTTGTGCGCTAGCAAACCACTTCACCGCTTGATTAATTAAGTTGATAATAAACAAAACAAGGCGACTTTCTAAAGACGCACAATATTCAAATTCGTTACATCGTCTTTATCGTATATTAATAAAGCTTTCTATGTTGGAAACGCACAACTTCGTTAAATGACTACAAGTTGTAAAATGATTAATACTGTTTACATCACTTTGCGATGACATTGATGCTAATACCAAGTTAGCGGTTGTAGTGTAAATAACTTTGCTAACCAGAGTAATCACACGAACGTCAAAGTCAGCTTCGCAACCGTCTTTAAGTATAGATTTGTTGATTATCGCCGCTTTGTCGCATTGCGTCGTTCGCTCTGGTGTAGACGAGGTTTAGATGCACCCTATGAAATCATAACAAATCAAAACATTAGTGGATATGAACATAAAATGATTTGCATTTGCGAACAATCAACAGAATAAACTGGCTGCATTTATAAAGTAAATATTATTCTAGTGTACATGACACAATCACTCACTCTCTCTCACACACACACAATCCGTTTGTTCAGACTGCTGTGAATATGAGAGGGGTCTTCTTTATTATTATGATTATGATTATTATCTCAGGAAGCTAATCACAAAAGGACAAACACCGAGAGATCTCATTTGGTTTAAGTTGCTATTTACATAATCCAGTTGAAAAACATGAGTAAAAATATGGCAAAAACAACCCACAAGAATGAAAAAATATGTAAATTTACACATGTATAATCTACCGACACGTTTATAAACCCCTACGATTTAGGCCAAAAACGTCCACGCATGCGACAAAAAACTAAACGAAAAAAAGAGAACAAACTCCCCAATATGAACATCGTTGGACGCCAGCTGCATTATATTCGTCACATCGCCGCTGTTTTTATTCGCGCTATGATCTGCGGGTCTTTCCTAAAACTCGACACAACGGAAACGCATTTGCCATGACAACCCACCGATATCTTTGACACAACACTGTCGTCACGGCGACTCGGAGGAAACGTATAAAACCTTCATCCGGACACGTTAAAACTCTTCAGACGGATTTGTGTGCTTTCCGTTAAAATTACAGATTTCGTAACGTTACACAAATAGCGCAAACCGAGATGATGTCACAGCTGTACCTATGATGTCACATTCGTGTGAACGACTTCGTAAAGGACTCTGTCAAAGTCAACTCTAAAACAATAAAGTCGCAAACGCACAACTTTGTTGAATGACTGAAAAGTTGACTTCGTAAATGACTGTTAATGTCAACAAAGCCGTTTACGTCACTTTTACGTCGATGTCACATTCGTAGCAGGTCACGCTAACAGGCTAAGGATGCTAAAACAGCGAAAATTGGACAATTCTCCCAGTGAACGTTCTCACGGCGTTTAAACAAGATGGCGGCGTAAACTGGACCTCCGTGGATCACGTGACCAGATGCTGTGGGCGTCGGTCAAGGTTTGATCAAGTCCCCGAGCAAAAAACACGCAAACGAAACGCGTCACGTGACACGTCCGGACTTCATGACGAACCGTTAAAAAAGCACATTCAAGTAAAAACAAAAATAAACAATGTAAATGACGTGAATTAGTTTATATGGAGGGGCGGATGCTTGTTGGTTTAGAATGAAATCAAGAGCGCCAAAAATACAGTTGATCACATGATGCGGTTCCTCCAATCAGACGCAAGCTCCGCCTCCTCAGCTCCGCCGGGTCCGCGAGTGCTGGATCAGCCACTGTAGTGTGATGTCTGGAACACACAACACACATATATGCCCCGCCCAGATGAGCTATGAGCAGCCAATCACAGAGCTCGCTGATGTCTTAAAGGTACAGGAGCAAAGTGTATTTTAGCGCAGTCTTACCGATGTTGTCCTTCTCCTTACAGGAGATGGAGTAACAGCAGATCTCTCTGTCCTGGATGGCCGACAGGTTCCTGCAGAACGTTACGCATCAGATTATATCCATCGCATCTAAAAATCACCTTTATTCATATTTATATAAAATACGATATAAATATAACACAACCATTTCCTCACTTCTCATGCCACCCGTTACTCTAGGAATGCTTTTTTCTTGTAGTTTTAAATATAATACATTTATAACTGAGGGAAAGACAATATTCCACATGCTTTTAATAATTATCTGATTAAAGAGTGTGTGTGTGTGTGACTCACATTCTCTCGATGAGCTCCTTCTCGTCCAGAGCTCCGGAAAGATCTCGCTTATTTCCCAGAACCAGAACCTGAGGGCAGACGCACACGCTCTCCATCACGTCACCGAGAATAATAATAATAATAATAACGCGCACACACACACAGCGCTCACCGGGATGCCCTGCAGCTGAGGCTTGTCCAACAGGTTGTGCAGTTCGTTCTTGGACGCCTCGATCTTCTCGGGATCGGCCGCGTCAACCATGTACCTGCAGGACATCATGAGCATCGTGAGACACATCCATCTAAGCGTGACCCTGAACACACACCCAAGGCCGAGTCGAAGCGCTACACAACTGAATGAGAGTTACAGACTCACACTATAGCGCTGACGCCGCGACAGTATCGCTCCCACATGCTCCTGAAGCGCGGCTGGCCGCCGATGTCCCACAACTGCAACACAACACACACAGCAATGTTTCAATTTACTGTGTTCACAATCATCCTCATTTTTAAAACTTGATTGTACATCAGACGGGTTTAAGACCCAGGACTTCCGTCACACTTGAACACACACACACACACACACACACACACAATTGAATGGATTTGAGGAGTTTTGTGGTTGAAATTCATTAAAGTAACAAATCCGGGTTAATCTGACCCCCTTATGCTTCAGCTCAAGCGTGATCTGATGTCTGCTGTGATTTGAGGGACAGAGAGAGGGTTGTGATGCTGACCTTGATGGTGACGTTCCCCTTGGTGATCTTGCGCATGTTGAAGCCGACCGTAGGGATCATGTCTTCACTGAACTGCCCCGACTGCAGGACGACAGAGAGTTACACAGGAAGTGATGTCACTGAAACCGGATCACTCACAGGCCCTAAACGGCGCCTGGGTTTACGCACCAACGACCTTCCTGAGTGTGTGTGTATGTCAAACATGTGAAAATGCCTCCGACTGGACATGCCAGATGCTGATTGGTTGAGAAAGTGGGTCAGCTGATCACTGTGAGGTCAGATTGAATAGTTCTGATGACGTGTAATGTATCTGATACACAGTGATACGTCGTGTCAGATAAATGAGTAATAATGCAGAATATGACGATGATGATGTGGCGGCGTGTTGTATGGGTAACGTTGTGCCTGTCGAGTCTGATTTAATAATGCTGAATCTGTCACATTGTTTCTGATGTTGCTGTATCTGATTATAATGTAAGACACACTGTATTTAACAAACACTGTATCTTCAGTGTCTGATGATGTCATATGTGATCTGATGATGTCATATCTGATCTGATGATGTCATGTATGATCTGATGATGCTACATTATCTGCTACATTGTGTCTGATGGCGTTGAATCTGAAACATTGTGTCTAATGAGGATGAATATGATACAATGCGTCTGATTTGATCGGAATATCTGATACATCATTTGTAATAATAATGAATCTGCCCCTGTACATATCATGTGATCTGACACTGTATCTAGTGATGTTGTTTCTGATCAAACGAGGATGGATATGTCTGATTTGATCTAGTAATGTTGTATCTGATCTGATGAAACTGTATTTGCCACATTATATTTGATCTGATGCTGAACGGCCTGATGTTGAATCTGATGATTCTGCATTGTGTCTGATGTTGTTGTTGCATCTTCTAGATCGTGTTGGATGTTAAATCTGATCTATTGTGTCTGATGTTCAGATGATGCTCACTGTTCTTGGTTATATCTGATAAAGATGCGTTATCCAACACACACAATTGATTGTATCTAGCGATGTAACATCTGATCTACAGTATCCGTCTCTTCTACACTGTATCTGACGCGATGACTGATCATCGCACACATTATTATTATTATTATGATGATGTCGAGTCCGATCTCTCTATAATCCGGAGCGCGCGTCAGTCACGCGACCCGTTACTCGAGCGAGGCCTGTAATGAAACGCTTGGTTACCGCAATCACGTTGACGAAAGTGGTTTTCCCCGAGTACTGCAGTCCGACCAGCGTGAGCTCCATCTCCTCCTTCCAGAACAGGGCTTTGAACCAGTCCAGCAGCTTGTTGAAGAGCGCGATCATGGTGCGGGTTCGGCTGGGGTTCGGCTGCGGCTCGGGTCTGCTGCTCACGGATCGTCTTCCTCATTGGGTGGGGTTTCAGATGATCCACGCACAGCTGATCCAAACAATGCGGGACACGGCGCATGCGCACTCACGCTCAACTCGCGCCTGCGCCCCCTGCTGGAGACACGCCGCTGACGTCATCGGTTGTTTTTGACACAGATATGTCAGATATGTAATAACACGAACATAATAAAGCATTCAAGTCGAGACCGCTGAAAATATAATATAAAAATATATCCCATAATTGTATGTATGAATTATTATACTAAAATATAGTCACATTTGAAGTGGATCAAAAAAGTGAATCAAAGTTGTCCTAAGACGAGAACGGGTATTGTTTAAAATTCATGTATAACTTTGATGAAAGGTTTTAATCCACTTCAAATGTTGACTACTGTGTGTGTTTTATATAACATGAATCTGATTTTGAAAATGGTATTGTTGTCAAATAAACAGCATAATATAAAATATTGTCATAATAAATCATCAATTTGAGCCTATTTATGGTCTGTAAGTGCTTTTTACAGTTTGATAAAATCCGCCGTTTTGAGTTAATATTTAGGTTAGGTTAGAGTTTATGGAGTTAAACCCCTCGTTGATCATTTACAGCGGCATGTTCGCGACTTTTTATCCACTTAAAAATACCACAACTATATATATTCGAATGAATAAACAATAAAATATTCCACAGTTCGTTATTATACTCTATCGTATCGACTATTTAATTAAAATCAACGAAAATATCGCGAATGAAGGCGATGTTATCACGATAAGCGTGTTGAATCTGCTGTTGTGAACGCGCAAATGAGTGGCGCTCGCGGATCAGACTCAGCGCGAGCAGTGTTAGCGTGAACGTGCGAGTGAAATAACTCACAAAAACTGAGGGAAATCGTGAACAAATCAGCAGTAAACCGACAGTAAGATGCTTCTTTGTCTTTATAGATGAGTGTTTGTGCGCATAGCGGCAGATAAAGACTGTATTTGAGGTAGTTTGTGCGGCTAGCTAAGGAAAACAGTCATTTATGCTTGTCTATTAATGAGTGTTATGATACATAACTTGATTTTCTGCTTTACAGGGTTCGTGAATCATGAAGGGAAACGCTTTCTCCCGTGATTTAGGGTAGAAAGACAACATCTGTCAAACACACACACACGGGACTCATCACCCGTCAATCAAACACCTCTTAACCTGATTGTGCTGAGGATGATGAAGATGTTGATGATGGTGCGGCCCTGACTGACACTCACACACACACACACACGCACGCACACACACTCGGGATCATGGGCTCGTCTCTCAGTGAACCCTGCATCTATGATAAGCTGTCTGAAAGCATCGAGATCCTCCGGCAGTCCGGCTATCGCTACGGGATGACCGAGAGAGAGATCGAGAAGTTCATCAAGCAGGTTCTGGAGACGAACGAACCCCGCCGAGACCCGCCGCAGTTCCCGATGCTGAGGGCCGCCGTGAAGGTACGGGTCCGCGAACACCGAAGAAAGAGTACATACTTTGGAGTGTGTGTAGCAAAAGAGTAGGCAGCTGTTGGACTGTCATCTTTGATGAAAATGAAAATGATTTGAAATTTCAGTCCTAAAAAGATATATATATTTGTCGTTTAAATATAAAGGTCTTCTCTACTGACACGGACTCGCTCGTAAAGACAGTGTTTTGCGCCATCTAACGGCGTAATAATGTACCGTAACTTCTGCTGCTGTCCACGGTCAGGGACTATTTTTTTCTAGCGGAAGGAAGGCTTTTAGTGATTTAACTTCATGAAAGTTGCACTAATACATATTTATTTGGCTTTAATATTTGTATTTTGTGGGAACCGTTTTCTAAAAGGCCCGCGAGGTTCTTATTGCTTACGTGTGTGTGTTCAGTTTGCAGTGGCGGTGGGGGTCCTGCTGGTGGCGGTGCTGGTGTTCTCATCTCCTCTGGGATCTCTCAGCGCCGCGGGACACAACAGCTCGTCTCCGCTCAGTCACGTGCGTCTGCTGGCGCTGCCCATCGCACAGAAGTACAACCTGCACGGTGAGACCCGCTCACACAGGTGTATCTGAACACGTGTGTGTGTGTCGTTTATACAGCGCTTTTAACAATATAGAGTTTCACAGGAGATTACAGTAACAGAGAGTTTAAGCTTTACAGCAGATCTAGAATATAGTTATTGTCCAGATAAAGTTAATTTTGATTGATTCACCTCCATTGTAAAGATCTTTAGTTGTTAACTTAGCGGCCGCTAGCACGACACCGCTCTACCAAACACCCTAAACGCTCTCCGGCCGCTCATCCGCATGACAACAATTTTTTGAAAACATTATCATCTCAGCGCAAACTCCTAGAACGCAAGTCGACGGTGTGCTAGGGCTGTCGCGGGAACCGCAATATTGTAGTACCGCGCTTCTGACAAGTCAACCGCAGAGGATAGCACGTAACCGCAGCAACCGCGATATTCACGTTTTTTTTTTTTATAAGGCTATACCCTTCTTGTTTTGAACTTAATGCATGTGTATTGAATGTTAAACAAGTTCATAATGATAACAAGACTGTTTATCATGGTGATGTGTAGCCTACATGCTTCACACAGACAGTGAATGAGAGAGATCGGCAGAGCGCGTGCAATTACCTGCGTCTGTCTTTGAAGTCGTGAAAAGCTTGTCGTGTCAAAGGGAAGCGAAAAATTTGTCGCATCATCATTTTAACGTTCTCTTCACGGGTATTTTCCCATAAATGCGCGTCAGAAGCAGCGCTGGTCAGCATCCCACAACACAAGGGAGCCGAAAAAAAATCAGTGAGTCACGCATTGAATCAATTGGTCTCTAATAAGTGAAGCATCAGCTTTAGCGTTGCCTATGCCAATGTTTCCCAACCCTGTTCCTGGCGGCACACCAACACTGCGTGTTTTCTTTGTCTCCCTTATCAAACACACCTGACTCAACTCATCAGCTCATAATCAGGTGGGTTAATGAGCTGATGGGTTGAATCGGGTGTGTTTGATTAGGGAGACAAAGAAAACACGCAGTGTTGGTGTGCCGCCAGGAACAGGGTTGGGAAACACTGGCCTATGCGACGCATTGCTGCTCAGCTGAGCCTTGAAAAGTTGAGTCTCAAAGTTAAAAATAATTAACATCTTGTTGAATCAGCTTTTTTAAACGTGTTCGTTGAATGAACGGTTCAATGATTCTCTCAAAGTCCGTTGTCATAACAATATGCGCGCTGAGTGAAGGTCTTTCAATGCGCATATACTGTGTAGACGCTATTTAGTTTCGGTTACATTGGTTACTGAAAATGTCCTCGCTTTTGTCCACATTGTAAACATTATTTATATAGCAACAAAAACATATAAATAAATAAATAAATGGCGGTAATACCGCATATCGCGCTATTGAGCCACTCAACATTACCGCAAGGGAAATTCCATAACCGCGACAGCCCTACGTGCACATGCGTATTACGTGTTCAGTCCATAGGTATGCGCGTTTGAATATATATGTGTGTGTGTGTAGGGTTTCACCAGCGCTGGGCGTCCGGCGCTCTACACGCGGCTTCGGTGAACTGCTCCGCCTGTGCAGACGTGACCGACGTGATGGAACTCACTGATACACTGAGAGCGTCTGCGGGGAAGATCAGACTCACACAGCCACTGCTGCTCAAGGTACACACACACACACACTCTCTATCTCTCTCACACACACACACACTTTCTCTCATGTCTGTTGTCGTGTGTGTGTGTTTCAGGGTGGAGCGTCTCTGACTCGGCGTGTGTCTCAGCTGGATCAGTTCTCCTCGTCTGACTCTCCGTCTCCTGCCAACTTCACACTGCTCTGGTAATGACGCTTCACTCAGTCCGACACACACACACACACACAACATCGAATGCTCAACGCTTACAGCAGATTCCCACAGAACTAAACCAGTGTGCTGTAACGGTGTGTGTGTCCGTCAGGAGTTTCTCGTCCAGTCCCAGAGAGACGGTTCTCGGCTGGCTGTTCCCTGACGCGGAGCTCTGCCCCCTGCTGGAGAACACGGGCACCACACTGCAGCGCTGCCAGCTGAGTGACATCACCAGCCCACGTCACACGGTCCGTCTCACTCTGTAACTCTCGTACATGTTACACTCTATGCATAACACACTCTCTCTATGCGTGTTGTGTGTTGCAGAGAGTGCAGGTGTTGGGTTGGCTCGTGGTGGCTGACGGTTCCCCGGCGGTTCATGTTCTTCCCGTCCAGCGATGCCAAAACCACTGCCGCTCCTTCAGCCTGTGGCTGGAGCCGGGAGACATGGGTAAGACCATCGCACGATCCGATTGGCTCCCGGTCAGGAGCAGCGTCTCTATGATGTGTGTGTGTCCGTGTGTCTGCAGTGTTCGCTGACCCGCGCCACTGGCTGATGGAGCTTCTCCCGCACGGATCTCAGGACGTGATGTGTGACGGCCCGGTGCTCTGAGACCGGCTCCCCGTGCCAATACTGTGGACTCGAGCTTCAGACGTCTGAAGAAAACCTTGGCTCGCGGCCATCGGCGCGTTTGCACCGTTCAGAGACCAGATGCTGAATCCAGACGCCGCGGCACCCTCGGACTGTGTTCAGGAAATGACATCATCACTTCTCTTCCTTCGTTGAGCTTTTCTGACCGCCGTATGTCTGGATGAAACTCAGGAACATGTTCTCGGACATAATTCATGCCGGAGTTTAAAAAATAATATTTTTTTTTTGTTCACGCGTGATTTAGGACTTGTGACATTATTTTCATGACAAATAAGCACTTTTGATCAACTCACATTACTGAGATGCAAACCTCAAAATGAAAAATCTCATTGCGGAAATGCAAAAATAAATAATATATGAAGTATTTTTACATCATGGTATTATATTTATATAAGGGAAATGGGAATATTTTTTCTGTAATAGAGTGATGGAAACAAGCTTATGGTAAATATATTTTTATATGACGGTGATGATGACTTTCTGTTGGGTGTATTACGGTAATGAGAACCAGTGATATTTTTTTTGTATAACCGTAATGAGGATGAGAATATCGGTGTATTTTGGTAATAAAAATGAGAATTTATTTCCGTATTGTAACCTAGGTGATGAGAAGGAGTTTTTTTTTTTGTTACGGTAATGAAAACATATATTTTTGCATTACAGTAATGTGAAGGTGTTTTATTGTCATGAATATAACGTCACGACCCATTTGTCTCTCTGAAGCTCCACAGATCAGCCAATCAAAGCACTTTAAATGATGGTCATCACCTGATGATGTCACATCCTGGTGAGTGTTGGGTGGAGTCTCGCCGCTCCTCTCCACCAATCAGAGACGACCGAATGTGATGACGTCATCACCGCGATCAGATTGTGTTTTTTTGTGTCCTCCGGAGATTAATCACTGTAAATAATGAGAATAAGATGAAGATTATGTGATTTACTAATATGATTCAGAGATCTATGTTGATTGTGATTTTACACAGTAAACAAAAGCTGCTGTTCGTAACCTGTGTGTGTGTGACTGTTAAATTATATTTCCAATTTTATAATGTCTAACGCCAGAGCTAAATGTGAAGAAAACTACTAAATACAAAAAACAAACTAATCAATATTATATATCATTAACTATATAGTTCATTTTAATTATGCATATGTATAAAATAAATACGTGCACAAATGCACATAATGAAATATTTTACATTATATATATATATATATATTAAATATACCATATATTATTCGTTTATTTAAATTATAATTATATATAAAATTTAAAAAAAAAACAATTCAATATGTGCATTTGTGAAAGTATATATGCGTAATTAAAATATTTTAATTAAGCAATATATAAAAATAAACATATTTGTATTGTTTTTATATTTTAGATATGTAAAAAATAAAATAAAAATGTTAAAATACAACAGTTTTAACATTAAAAATGAACTTTATGGATATTGTTGAATAATTGGATATACTGCTTGATTTTTTTTTCTCCAAATCAACAAATGAATTTGATGTTTTGTTGCTTAAAATCTACTCAGTGAAAGTTAGCGGCTGACATTTCCGCGATTGTACAGTATTACCAAAAAACTAATTCCTCCGGTTCCGGTTTGCAGAAGCGCAAAGAAGCCGGAAGCCGGAGGAGGATGTGACGTGATTCTCTCTGAGGGCAGCAGGGGGCGCGCTGTGGCTCAAACTTTAAGAGACCGTCTGACTTCACAAGATTATAATACTTCGGACACTGAAAATTCACCAAACAAAATCCTACAATTTTTTTTTTAATATTATTTGTAGTATATATTTATAGTATTTATTATCTTTGGAAAAACTACATATCCGTCAACAGAAATGGGAAAATGTCATTACTAAAACAATGTTATACTGAGATGTGTGATATTTAACATTCCTCGCTACTCTGAACTTTATTATTTTAATAAATACATATATTTTATTATTACTCTAGTGTCTGCAATAAAAACCGCTTCGATAATGCTGTTTAGATACTTTTTAAAATGAATTATATCCTTGACATTTAATTAACACGTTTCTCGGAATACGGTTAGAAAGTTGTTTATCGAAATAAAATAATTTATAAACAATATAGTTATTTTGTTGATCTTTTCTAAACGAGTTTGCGGAGGTGCAGCGCCGCCTGCCGGAGGACGGACGCACTGCGGTCACCGTAGCGCAGATCGCACGAGCCGCGCTGCCGTCTGTCGCGGTGCATGTCGGGCCGCTGGCGGTGGTGAGTATCCCAGCCTGCGCTGCTGCTGCTCCGGAGAGAATGATGGGATAGTGGAGGACACAGCAGCGCTGCACACACACATACTCAGACATTATTTACATTATTCTGGCGCTCTAACCGTCTATATGTGTGTTTACGCGCGTGTATGAGAGACTGTAAATGTGTGTAACACGAGGCCTGCGGCGGTGCGCGTGTCCGTGTTCAACCGGACTATAAACACACTTACAAAAGTACTGTTATAATAACATATGGTTATAATGCTGGACGTCTGATATGCATCACAGTACTGAATCATATTCAAGTTATTTATCTGGTGCACCCGTGTTCCTCAAACACACCATGGTATTATTACCATATAGATGTCACATGGTAGTACTTTTGTAGTGTTTTGTGCAGCAGCACAAATATAGTTCTTTCTGAATATTTTAGCAAAAATGCTGCTTTATTGTAAATAATAATAAAGTAGTGATTGAACCCCGCCAATTCACGTGACCAACTTGAAAATGAGCGAAATCTGCGGGGAACTGATCACGTGTTCAAAGCTGTTTTTGAGACTTTTGAGTCTTTGCTTCACTGCAATACTGCAATACTCAGCAATGCTGTCCACTTATCAACTTACACATGGTGTGTGTTAAAGCAGATTAAAAAAAACACCACAAACAATATTTAAAGGGGGACTAAAACTCTTAAATAAGAACTGAATAATGACATTTTGGAACAGAACTGAGTCAACATTACTGACTCTGAGTGAATTATGACGCTATTGTACGAAAGCTTGTTTACATTACATCACATAAAAAAAAAATATTACAGCTTTTATCTCTCATTTCTGACTTATTCTTCTCTCAAAATTATACGTTTATGACAGTTTTGACAGAATTGTGATATAAACTCACAGTTTTCAGTTTTGAATTCTGAAATAGTCACAATTACCATTTTTATTTTTTTATTCCGTGGCGTAAACGAGGTCCCATACTGTTATAGTCTTCTGTCCAGACGAATAAATGTTACAACTGCCAATTAACTATCCCTACACACACACACACACACACACACACGAGTTCCATATGACACGATCTCTACGCTCACAAGTCTATTGTTTGCATTCATTCGTATATGAATATAAACGAATATATATATGAAACGGTGTTTGAAACGAACCCTACTCTCAGTAGATTTACAGGAAGTGTGTGTGTAGGAGGATGGAGGGTTTGGGGCTTCAGACCGTGGCTCTGAGCGACGGATCCACCGCGTACATACAGCAGTCCATCAGCGGTGAGAACACACACACACTCACTCCCACACACACTAACTAACTCACTCTATCACTTAAACACACACTCTCACTCACGCACTTATACACACACACACTAACTCACTCACTAGTCTAGTAAATGCTTCTTGATTTAAGAACTTAAGATATGGACTGGAAACTAGACAGAAAAGCAGTGTAATGTCCAATGGTAGAGTGTGTGTGTTTGTGTGTGTGTAACTCGAGTGTGTTATCTGCAGACGGGAGTCTGGTGGAGGGGAACACCGTTCAGCTGGAGGACGGCTCCACCGCATTCATCCAACACGTCACCGTTCAACAGAAGGGTGTGTGTGTGACGCTTTATTTTGCCTTTGTCAGAATCCTTTATTTAGGATATATGAATTGAAGGATGAAGGATAAACGCGGTGTATTTGATGCTGATGAACCCGCGTGTGTGTGTGTGTGTGTGTGTGTTTAGAGTCGCTGGCGTTCGAGGACGGTCAGGCCGTACAGCTGGAGGACGGAAGCACAGCGTTTATTCACCACACGCCTAAAGGTGCCGCTCGAGTACACGACCTCTGAACGCATTTGCCCTCTGTGTGCGTTTGACCTCTGACCTCTGTGTGTGACAGAAGGGTTCGGGCCCGGCGCGGTGGAGGCGGTTGAGCTGGAGGACGGCAGCACCGCGTACATACACCACCAGATGAACACGGACCCCGACACCATCCGCGCGCTGGAGAGCTACGCTAGCAAGGTCTGACGCCGACACCACACTCGCTACATCATCCCGTCATTTCAGATGTGCTTAACTGATGTTTGATTTGATGTGGCGCAGCTGACGGGGTCAGAGGTCGAGGTCGATGAAAACACTGAGAATACAAACGGGGAGCATGCCAGCATACAGGTGTGTGTAGTGTGTGTGTGTGAGCGTTTCTGAAGCCCAAAGTGGGCGGAGCCAGCTGTCGTCACTCCCTGATAAACGAACATGCGAGGCGGATTAGCTGAGGTGACGTGACGCTAACGCTAGCAGAAAAACGGCTAGTAGTGACATCAGCGACAATCCACCTGTCACTCAAGTGGCCACACCCTTAATTATGCAGAACTTTAAGGCTTAATCTGTAGGGCTGTCGAATTTGCGGTTTATTTCTGTTAGCTTATCCAGTTCAGCGCGATGTAGCTGTGTTGCTAATTTAAAAAATGGTGGGAAAAGGCTCTTCCTGTTGACGAAACTCTTTCAGTACGTGGGAAAAATCATGCAACGACACACTTGACCAAACCTGTACATCGGTCAGAGCTGTGTGTGTGTGTGGGCGCTTATTGCGCCCTCTTGTGGGGAGAGGAGACACTCTTTTGTCTCTTAACTTTAAGAATTTGAATATAATATTTAAGTAAGAAATTGGGCCATTTTGACAGCCCTAATGTGTGTGTTTGTCAGCTGATGTTTGAGGGGAAGGTGTGGAGCTCCAGTAAAGCTCAGCCGGTCGGAGAGAAAAGCTTTCGCTGTGGACACACCGGCTGCGGACGCTTCTACACCACAGCACACCATCTGAAGGTACACAGCCGTCCCACATTGCACTGGGGTTGATCCGAGTAAAATAGTCCAAGTGACTACAGTGACAAGAATAGAGCCAGACCGATATATCGGCAGACCGATATTAGGCATTTTCTAAACTATCGGTATCGGCAGTTATAATGGCCGATAAATTAATATTTAAAAAAATTAAATAAAAACGGACGAAACACGCTTGAACCATGTCATGAGTGTTGGAGTTGTATAGTTTGTCCACCAGAGGGCGCTCTACACCGTCCCTGTTGGCTACACTCGTTGAGTTGGTCACGATACATACATTGCTTGAATAACAATTAAAAGAACATCCGCATTAGTTCTCTTAACTCAAATAAGCAGGACAAAATTTGTGACTATCATGTCCAGTTTAAAAAAAAAAATATATATATATAAAATATCGGCCGATATATCGGATTTTAAAACCCAAAAATATTTGTATCGGTATCGGCCTTCAAAATCCTTTATAGGGCGGGCTCTAGACAAGAATATTGGAGTTCACACCACAGCGATGACGATATCGTTGGGATCACTTCGTAACAATTTTTTTTACACCTGTTAAACGATAAAACCCACAGCCAATCAGAATCCACACGAAATTAAAACGGCCGACAGCATCGTGGAGAAGTTAATCGCCGAGGATCAAGCCCCTTTGACACGGAAAACAATCGTTCAATAAACGAGGAGAAGTACCTCAGGTTTCCCGCGCTCGTTTCCACGCGCGTCTTGCTAACTCTGAAGTTGCGCTGTAAAAGACTAGTGTTGTGTTCATTCTACTATAGTGACTCCGTCCGCTAAACTCACTCCTAGATTATTAGCTCGATTACGCTAGCTGCACTCGAAGCACAGCACGCTGAGGACACCTGCTGGTTAAAGCCTGTAAGTGCAGCAGGAACATGTTCAATGACGCTGTACACACTTTGAAACCGCAGCGCTAGCTTAGAGTAAACTGACGCTATCGATCGCAAATATAGTTATCGTTCCACTATATTTCGATAGGTATACTCTAATGACAGCTAGTTGGCATGTAGTGACTTATAGTTATTAAAACGTCTAAAGTGGAGTATCGACATAAAGTGTTAGCATAGTTATCTTTATAGTTATTGCTCTTGGTGTGAACGGCCCTTAAAATTACGCTCGAGGTGCTTTATGCAACCAGGCACAGTTCTTTTGAGCTCTCACAGATGTGTGTGTGTGTTGCAGGTGCACGAGCGCTCTCACACAGGCGATCGGCCGTACCGGTGTGAGGTGCCGTCCTGCGGGAAGGCGTTCGCCACGGGCTACGGGCTGAAGAGCCACGTGCGCACACACACCGGAGAGAAGCCCTACAAGTGCCCCGAGGACATGTGCTACAAGGCCTTCAAGACCTCGGGAGACCTGCAGAAGCACGTGCGCACACACACCGGTACGAGCCGCGCACTCGCAGCTACAACATTTGATTTGAGAGAAACTATTGTCACATGACAGACGGTCAACCCGTCAAAATAAAAGTTTGGTAAAGAAACTGAGATGGAAATTAAACATATTTAATATTGTACAGTATAATAATGTAATACTATTTCTACTACTAATTAAAAAAGAATAGTATTATAATTAAAATGGTTTGTTTCGTTTTTATTTCAATAAAAGATAAAAGTTAATTTTTTATGCCTTCATTTAGATTATTGAAAGAAAACTTTAAGAAAGTAAACTAGCTTTTTGACTGCTAAAATTTAATCTAACCATCCAGAAAAATTAAAACAGGAAGAATAAAAAAAAGTTAAAATGGGAAAAACGTAATGAACTCGCATTAAAGTGTGAAATAAGATTGACGCCATTAAGCGTTGAGCTGTCTTGTTCCCCCTCTTCACATTAACGTTTCAGCGTCTGCTATAACATGATCCGTTCAGTTAATTGGTATCGGACAAAAACCCAGTTCAGGAACCGGTGTGGAAGTGAAGTCAAACCCCTCAGCAAGCTGTGTACTCTCTCTCTCAGGTGAGAAGCCGTTCAAGTGTCCGTTCGAGGGCTGCGGACGGTCCTTCACCACGTCCAACATCCGCAAGGTTCACACGCGCACACACACGGGCGAGAGGCCGTACCTGTGTCCCGAGCCGTCCTGCGGGAGAGCGTTTGCCAGCGCCACCAACTACAAGAACCACATGAGGATTCACACAGGTAACACACACACTTGGCTCCACTTTTCAATTGAGTCTTAGTCCTGTGGCAAATGTACTTTTTTAGTTTATCATATTTTTATATACAATACACACTTCCTGAATTCTGTCACGATTGAAAACGTGACACTGATTTCACACGACAGTTCAATAGACAAGTACATCAATAGGGTTGGGTATCGTTTGAATTTGAACGATTCTGATTCCGATTCCTTGTTTCGATTCCGGTTCCTGACAATTCCGATTCTTTTAAGAGGCAGGGTCAAAAAAGTTTAGCTAACCTTGCTAACCAACAGTCTTTCTGAAGGAAATACTCCTTCTGTAAAAATACTCCTTTTGTCACAAATTTTGCATTTTGCCGAGATTTCGTTATTTTTAGAAAAGTGAAGCCACACTTTGGATCGCCGACGTAAGCTACTCATGTTCGACTCGCGCGGTTATGCCAACACTTCCGGTAGACGCTTCTTCGTTGGTGTTGTTCAGCGGTTTCTTCTTCCGCTCGGCGGACTGTGAATATCGAAACTAGGAATCGAAATTTTAACTTTTGAACGATTCCGGGAAAAACTAAAAGTTAGTCTCGGATACTCAATTCTCGATAACCAACCCTATATATCAAGTCACTTACATTTAAGACGCAAAATACTGACTGTTTTAGCAGCGAAAATAGTTCCAAAAGATCAGAGCAACAATATCAACACTCGCGCGTTTTGAACGAATTGGTTGAGTCACTGATTCAACGTCTGCCTTATTCTTAAATGAATCAGCCGTGTGAACGAATCGTTTGAATCAATGACTCACTCATTATTAAGATGATCTCTTGCCGCTCCCTACTGGTGGTTACGTTTCCTAACTAAATTAACACTGTCACTCAGAGAAATCCAGTCGTTCCAATAGGAAAGCAAAGATTGAATTTATTTAATTTTAATTAATAGTTTTGTTTATGTCGATACGTATGAAGCACAGCTCACTTTCAAATCAAGCCGTAAACTTGAAAACGAAGAAATCTGCGTGGGGAATGTTTTCGTCAAATTGCGCAAATTCACACGCGTAAACAGTGAATCGAGACGGTTCTTAGCTTTCTGATTTTGTTTTGCAAATTCAGAACGATTCAATTTGTATTCTTAAGTGCATTCATATGAATATTAAACTAACTGTTTTAACGATGTTCAGGTGAGAAGCCGTACCTGTGTACGGTTCCCGGCTGTGGGAAGAGTTTCACGGAATATTCCAGCCTTTATAAGCACCACGTGGTCCACACACACTGCAAGCCGTACACCTGCAGCCACTGCGGGAAGACCTACAGGCAGACGTCCACGCTAGCCATGCACAAGCGCACCGCGCACGGAGACTTCGACACCGCCGAGGACGGTGAGAAACACTGTCTGCGTTATCTCACTTCAGATTTCTGCGACGACTTTTTTTTTTTTTTGGCTAAGAACAGTTTCGTGTGTGTAGACGCAGAGGTTTACGAGGCGTCCGAGCAGAACGAACGCGATGGCGAGGTTACCATGGAAACGGACGATATCCTCAGCTCACACCTGCAGGTCCTCGGCACGGCCGTCACCATGGTAACCCGAGACGGAACCACCATCGCCGTCCCCGCGCAACAGGGCCACACCGGGCGGCACGTCACCATGGTTACAGACGGCAAAGAGATGCAGCAGGTGGGTGTTATGGGATGGATAAGGGTCCGGCATGGTTATCAGAGCGCAAGTAATTCGCTCGTCTTTGTGTTCGTCCTGCAGGTTGCCATAGTAACATCAGACGGCATCATGACCGAAGGGAACTCGTCACCGTACCAGCAGGTGGCGCTGCTCGCAACGGAGAACGGCACGCAGATTGCAGTACAGGTCAATACGAAATAATGGATAACTACAATTTGTCTTTATATACCTCAAACTAAACATCTGTCAGTGGTTTTGAGTATAAATAAATATCTTGAAATTATTGGTTTGCTTAAAGTGAGATTATCTGACTGTCAACTGTATGTTACAGTTAGAAGATCAGCAGACGTTAGAGGAGGCGATCACCATGGCAACAGCAGCGATTCAGCACAACGGACTGACCTCAGATCAGTGACAGCTGAAAATCACAGACGCCTTTTTAATGTTTAGTTTGGTATTTTTACCTGCTTTGAGCCAGTAGAAGTTAAACATGACGAAAATAAAGATGTATATTTGTTAATAAATAAGCTTTATGCTGTAAATCTTTGTGGAATGTGGTTTTTGGGCTGTTAAACAGTTGAAACAAGACGAAAACTTGTCAAACAATATTATTTTTTATTAAAAAGACATTATGTCCCTATTAAAACTGGAAGTACTTAATGTTTTCCTTTAGTATATTCGTGAACAGCGGCGTAGGATTGTATCAGCTGTCACAAACATAGGCTATGATTTTGTTTCTAGTATTTTATTTTGGTGGTTTAATGTGAGGACCATTCCACATATGTGTAGCAACATGGAGTTCAAGAAAAAAACAGGAACTTTAATAATCCTAGATGCATTTCTAATGGTAAGTTTTCCACAGGAAAAAGGTCGTAAAAAACGCGCGATTTTTCCCCAATAAACGGTTTGAATGATTTGATTTGAATCGCCCGCGTAATCTAACAAAATCAGTGAGGCCTGGATTAACGTTAATTAATCATTACTATTGTAGTTATTTAAACAAACAACAACAAAACTTGCCGGAAAAAATATTTAGTCACTCACCTAAATCCATATTTATTGGCAGTCAGTACTGCAATGTCACCAGCAGAGGTCACTACGCGATCAGTGTGAGTGACGCGATCGCAGCTCAGATTATCACTGAATGACGAGTGCACGGACACTTCTCAATCTGTTTACTAGCAGAACCTCGAAAAAAGAACATTAAACACATTTACATATCTAAATGAGGAGATACCACGGTTTACAGATACAGTAGAGATCATATAATCATATGATTAAAGGGGTCCAGGGTAAAACTAGTGTTATAGTATAACTTAAACACTATTATAGTATTTATTAATATTTTGAGTTATCGTTTATATTTTCATTTTAGTTATTGGGTTGTGCTTTTAGTTTATTTAAGTTTATTTTAGTCCATTTAGTAGTTTTAGTGCTTCAACATAATCTTAAATTAGTCAAGGCAACATTTCAGTTTTCATCTACTTTTTACACATTAAAAAAAAAAAAGCTTTACTTCATTTAACAAAACTGTTGTTATGCCGTTACCTAACAATAGTGGTAAAAACCTTCCCAAAACAACTCCCTTCTCTTTTTAAGGTATTTTCCCATTACATTTCCTGACAGTGTGAATTTGTGTTGAATGTGCTGTATTTCCGTGTTTTACTGCAGTTCTCTCTCTCTCACACACACACACACACACACACACACAGCGCACACAGACTTGTTCTCAGTTCTCCCTCGGCAACAGTATCTTATTGGTTGAGCCGCTGTGACGTCAGCCAATGACAAGAAGGGGGGAGAAAAAAAAGGCTTTGGGGTTTCCTCCTCAAAACTGACTGGAAACACCAGGGTGTGTGTGTGTGTGTGTGTGTGTGTGTGTGTGTGTGTGTGTGTGTGTGTGTGTGTGTGTGTGTGTGTGTGTGTGTGTGTGTGTGTGGAGGAGGAGAGGAAGTTAATCCGAAGACACACCCAAACTACAAACACACACCCGTTTGCTGGTGTTTTGGTGAAACCCGACACAAATAAACTCTTTAATTACTGCTAAAATCTGTTCTCTGGAATATTGTGTATGTGTGTGTGAGAGAGAAAGAGAGTGTGTATGTTTGTGTGTCTCTGTGATTGTGTGTGTGTGTGAGAGAGAGAGAGAGCGTGTGTGGAGCCCTAAGTAAAATGCTTTCAAATGTGTGTATGTGAAAGAGAGTGTGTGTGTGTGTGTTTAGTCGTTCGGCTCTTTTAGCCCTGTTTAAGTTTGTAAAAGCAAGCGTCAGAAACAGGAAATGCTCCGAGTTCTGGGCTGATCACTTCCTGTCGCGTCCAGTGAACCCACACACACAGGCTGTTCTCGCTCAGTGTTTCTGTGTGTGAGGACAGCGTGTGTGTGTGTGAGTTCACAGTTGAGTGTCCTTGATTTTTAATAATGGTTTAATTTTGTAGTTTCAGTCTTCATTCCAATACTGAGACACTTGTGTGTGTGTGTGTGTGTGTGTGTGTGTGTGTGTGAAGGGTTAACGTCGTGAGCTAAGGGACTGTTTGGATTGAGATGGGGGTTTGTTTTGGTTGTGTGAGGATATGGGGGCAGGGTGTGTGTGTGTGTGTGTCGACAGCTGCTGGTTTAGTTTCCCGGGAACTTCAGGACAATGAGACTCTGTGAGGGAAACAGCTGCCAAACACGTCAGCGCCACTAAATCACTTCACAAACTCTCGGCACTCCAGCCTTCCCAGCATGCCCTGCTTTGTTTCATCGCTCCCTGCTGGAATCAACAAGTGTTCAGTAGAACACAGCCTGCAGACGCGCGACTCCACGACACACACACACACACACACACTCAAACGCATTTTCACTTTTGTTCAAAATTGTAAAGAAAACAAACATGATTATGATCTCGCTCGCTCACACACTGACGGTTTCTATCTGGAGTTTCAGGAGAAAGAGCCCTTCCTCCGCCCGTCACACACTCTTTTGTGATGCTGAACACACACACACACACACACACGTCGTTCACATGCCCGCGGGACGCTGATGTGTGTGAGCCTCGGTACCAGAAACTGACCAGGGAGTGAAATATCCACATCAAACCATGTGATACACACGACAAAACCACATAAAATAACCCGTGTGTGTGTGTGTGTGTGTGTGTTTAACGCAGACTAACTCATTTCACCCTGATCAGATTAACAGCTAGCTTTATAATAACTAGCGAGCTAATCTGTGTGTGTGTGTGTGTGTGTTTTCGAGGGTCAGGGATTAACCAGCTGACCGAACCCTCCTGAGATCGTCAGCGTCTCGATGATTAACATCCAGTATAATCACACAAACTATCGAAGGGTCAAAGGTCATGCTTCAGGTTCTATTACGAACGACACACTCCACCACCGACTACTCTGTGTGTGTTTGTCTCTCCTTCATGAGAATTAAAAAGATCTAGAAATTCAGAGATCAAGATATGGCCTGAGAATGTGTGTGTGTGTGTGTGTGTAAGTTTATGTTTGATTGTATATGTGTGAGAGTATATGTGCATGTGTGTCAGTGTATAGGTGTGTGTTTGAGTGTATATATGTGTGTGTGTGAGTGAGAGTGTATGTGTAGGTGTGTGTGAGTGAGAGAATGCAAGTGTGTGTATATGTGTGTGATTGTATATGTGTGCGAGTGTATGTGTGTCAGTGTATATGTGCGTCCAAGCGTCAGGTGTGTGTGAGACAGAGAGTGTATATGAGTGTGTGAGAGAGAGAGAGAGTGTATGTGTAAGTGTGCGAGTGTATATGTGTGTGTGTGTGTGTGTGTGTAAGTGTGCGAGTGTGTGTGCGTGTGTGTGAGAGAGAGTGTGTGTGTGTGTGTGTGTGTAAATGTATGTGAGAGAGTGTAAGTGTGCGAGTGTATATGTGTGTGTGTGTGTGAGAGAGAGAGTGTGTATGTGTAAGTGTGCAAGTGTATGTGTGTGTGTGTGTGTGTGTGTGTAAGTGTGAGAGTGTGTGTGTAAGTGTGCGAGAGAGAGAGAGAGTGTGTGTGTGTGTGTGTAAATGTACGTGAGAGAGTGTATATATATGTGTGTGTGTGTGAGAGAGAGTGTGTATGTGTAAGTGTGCAAGTGTATGTGTGTGTGTGTGTGTAAGTGTGAGAGTGTGTGTGTAAGTGTGCGAGTGTGTGTGTGTGTGTGTGTGTGTGTGTGTGTGTGAGAGAGTGTATGTGTAAGTGTGCGAGTGTATATATATGTGTGTGTGTGTGTGTGTAAGTGTGAGTGTGTATGTGTAAATGTATGTGAGAGAGTGTATGTGTAAGTGTGCGAGTGTGTGTGTGTGTGTGAGAGTGTATGTGTAAGTGTGCGAGTGTATATATATGTGTGTGTGTGTGTGTGAGAGAGAGAGAGAGAGTGTGTATGTGTAAATGTATGTGAGAGAGTGTATGTGTAAGTGTATGTATGCGAGTGTATATGAGTGTGTGTGTGTGTGTGTGAGAGAGAGAGTGTGTGTGTAAGTGTGCGAGTGTATGCGTGTGTGTGTGTGTGTGTGTCCAAGCGTCAGGAACGTCTCTGAACAATAGTGTGGATCTCCATATGTGGGATGCTGGTGTTCAACAGGCCATCTGCCCGTGTGTTTGTGTCTGACGCACACACACACACACACACACACACACACTTGAAACGACCTCAATTAAACCAGCGATTGTGCTTTTATGACGTCAGGAAAGAAACTCTCCCAAAACCCCAGCCGACCATAATCACTCAGACAGAACAAAACAGCACAATAGAGCGGCTCAGAGCTAGCGTTGCCTAGCCTCCCGCCTGAACAGAGCGCTAAACCTTTCAGCTCGCGAGTGCAGACACTATTATGCAAAACACAATTTACTACAGGTCCTGCTAATGGCCACATCATAAGCTTGTAGCTAAAATTTCATTCGCTTCAATAATTTGACATTAGCATGTTTACAATTAATTTAGTTTGATGTTAGCGGGCAACTCACCTACTGATTCCAATCATTTATAATATTAGTTTGTAGCTAAGAGTACAATAACATAACTCGACATGAAAACGTTGTTCTCTGTTGATTTCAGTAGAGTTTGATGTTAGCATGTAGCTAAATGCACAAATCACTGACTGATTACAAGAGTATAATAGTAGTTTGTAGCTAAAATTTCCTTGATTCCAATCATTTTTCATTAGCATGTTGTTCACAGTGGATTCCAATAGTTTGATGTTAGCATGTCGCTAAAGTAATGATTCAACTCTTGAGTGATTCCAATAGTTTGATGTTAGCATGTCGCTAAAGTAATGATTCAACTCTTGAGTGATTCCAATAGTTTGATGCTATGCTAATTCTCGAAATAAAACACAAATATTACGTAAAAGTCTATTGTTAAATGAATTTATCAACTTGGCGGTTAGTAATCTTAAGTTAAATGTTGTCTAATCAGGCCGGCTCAGAGTTAATCTCTTAGCACAGGCTGCTGATAAGACTATCTGACGTCTTTCAGTGTGTGTGGGAGAAAAACAAGCCCAGACGCATCCAGATAACACACACACCTGCCCACCGACCGACACACCTCAGAGAGCTGAAACCTCATTACAACAGCATAATAACATCAGACCACAGAGAAACGCTTCATTCACAAAAGGTTTATTGTAATAAAAACCGACTTTATACACAAACGCATTTATAAAAGTGAACATTAAAAGCAACTCTGCTTTAAAATAGCTTACAAACTACATTAGCTCTGTCTGAAACAGTAAACGCGCTGCTCAGCAGCCCGAGAGAGACAGAATGCTTGATGCGAGTCTCTGCTGGCGCTTCCGCCTGATACCAACCAACATACCACATGCAAAGCATTCTGGGTAAATACAATAATTTCCCCCAAATCCACACAACTCATTTCATGCCATCACAAGAGGAAGTTATTGCCTGAATATTGCACAGTAAGACTAAAAGAGCCAGGCAGTGACGTTTATTAAGGGAGCGGTGGCGCTATGGTTAAGGCAGAGGGGATTATGGGAGTTTGTTTGTGTGGCGCCACGCTCAACAGCAGCTCCTTTTAGGAATTATTAAAGTCCACAGCAGTTTTAGGCCTGAAACGTACTGTACGCAAGCATGCGAATGCAAATACGTTGTAAAACAAACAATGTTGCATTCTCAGAGTTGCCACAGGTGGCGCTATAGCAAACTGAAGCGTTAAATGCCAGTAAGTTTTATTGTCGCTATTTGTACGCCTGCTAAACTTAAGACATTCACGAACTTGCGTAAAGTACGTTTCAGGCCCTTTAATTGCGTTACATTCTCATGACTGAGGTATCGTAGTTGCACTGAAACTGTGCGTGAGCACCAGTGAAAACACCCCAAAACCTGTTTCGGGATGATCAAAATAAACGAGTCACACAGAACAGTGCTGATAGGTCTCTAGAGTCGGTGGTCCAGCGGCCGCGTAACAACCAGTGCTTTAACGTTCATCTTAAATAAAGGTTTACGAAGTGAAGTCACGGGAACAGCTCCAGCTCTTAGCGTGGCAGTTGGTCGGTCAGTCGGGCAGAACCAGTCCCGTGCGCTCAGCTGGACACCATCATCAGGAGGTTTTTGGGAGGACTTGTGCGGCCACCCAACGTGAAGCGGTATTTGCAGCTCGCCGTTTGGTCGTACGCTGAGGTGCTAGGGGCGGGGCTTGATACGGGAGGCTCTGCCTCGTAGAGAACGCAAATGGACCCGTCTTCGCCGATGCGGTAGGACACTTCGTACGGGTCCACCCAGAGCGTCAGCTCCCGAGGCAGGAGCGAGAACAGCTGCCCGCTGGTCAGTCCGATACGGTTGGCCGCTCGGCCAATCAGAGGGTCCATTTCGTGATTGATCCGTATGCAGCGGTAACCGGAGCCCTTCTGCGGCCTGTCGGGGAACCAATGATGCTGGTAGTGTGCTAAAGAAAAAAAGGAAACGCTTATGTTAAAATCCTTTATATTTTACCTCAGGAAGTAGAATATCAGTTCCTTTCAGGATTTATGACAATAGAAGAAACAAAATGGACAAATCTTGTTTTTTTTTTTTGTAGGCTATCTAACTAAAAAGGCTAGTCCATTGGTGTGCTATCTAGCTTTAATAACATGACCACTTAGGGTGGGAATCATGACCAAAATCAATAAGAAATTGCCTAATATAAGTTTAAAAATTCTCAAAAATGCAACATTTTGTTTATTTTGCGTTGTATTCACAAAAAACTGTAGGGAGGATCACTAAAGAAAGATACTAAGGCCCGTTCACAGTTCACACCAAGGACAACTATAAAGATTACACATTAGAGAGTAACACTACAGCTACAAATGGAGTACATAACAAAAAAATATGAAACTATGCCTAAAGTTTATCGTTCTTAGTATGAACGGGCCTTCACATAGTAAAGAGCTATGGTATATTGGTATTACTTTTATACACAATAGTATTAAGAGACTATCAGTAACTGATATAGAAGTTAGGCAGTGTTTTTCCGTACCTGATAGCGCCTGCGCGAGACAGTCTCTAAACACCTGGAGCTGCGCGTCACTCAAGCGTCCGCGGCCGCGCAAAAGCCTGCAAACAAACCCGGCGGCGGCCGAAACCTCCGGGACCATCTCTGCTCCGGAACCGTGGGTCATTGTGCTCCGTCCAATAGAGTTCAGAATAAAAATACAGTTGCTGGAAGTTAAAAACCACAACAGCCGGCGTCCGTTTAGGTTTGATGCTGATAATTTAACGCAACAAGTTTAACGACGATGAAACACTAAACATTCCCCGAGAGATGTTCGGTCCAGTCGGTTCCGTTCCTCTGACTGCGCTCTGATGTGTTGTGAGAGGGGAGATTCCGCTGATATATACACTCACACATACACAAAGCCATCGACGTCAGTCGCGCTGATCCTGAGTGACACGCCCAGCGTCCAATCAAACGAAGAGGCGGGTTCTCCAGGCGCCATCGCTTCACTGATTGGTCATCAGGGTGGAAAACACTGCGTGTTGTGGCGACGCTCGCCTTCCGTCCGAGACCAAATATGGACATTGACGTCAAGCGTCAAACGCAGGTTTTTATGACGACTTTCGGGGGAAAAACAAAGACCGCGAGAACGCGCTTACCGTAAAGTTTCGGCGATAATTATAGAAGCGTGTGGCTTTACGGATCTGGTTTTCCTCTTTAATCGACACCTCCGCACATTAGAAACCCACACACGACCTAAAAACATCCAAACTAAAACACAAACACCAATGCAACTGAACATAACGATCAAAAGTTTTGAAGTCAGTTGTCAATCTCCTAAAAACATGCATACGATCGGAAGTAAATAGCCTACGTTTAAAGGTATGAATCATATAACAGTGGTTTCAGTGCAAAGGATATATATATATATATATATATATATATATATATATGAATCTGTATAATGAAGCTGTATTTTAAGCGTAGCAGCGACATCTGGTGGCCAAGCGTATCTCGCCACACACAGATGTTTAAATGACATCGTTTATTCATCAAACACTTATTGATTTTTTCCCCGTTTAAATTTAGACACATATACGGCTAGATTATCTTTGACTCTGTAAATGTGTGTCTGACTCTCAGAGCATCTCTGGCGCTTTACATCCCTGTATCTGTTACCATGGCGACCGCTCACATCCTTCCTTTTCCAGCAGCTTTTCTTCCTGACGAAACACAAATCCATCACAATAATCCTCTGCTGAACATTAACATTTCAGCATTTTATGTTATATATAGGTTAGTTTTATAGGTTTAGGTTTTTCATACTAGATGTAGTAGTGTGTGTGTATACACACACATAATATAAACTAAAAATGTACTTTCTAAATGCTATAGTGTCTGACTGTAATACAGTGCAGATGGCAGGATCTGCTGTTGTGTTCTGTGTGTTTGTCATGTGGACTGACAGCAGGTTTGTCTATATTTGGCTGTAGTGTGTGTGTGTGTGTGTGTGTGTGCTGCAGAAGTTGATGAGGTTCATGTGAAGGGTTCTCACCATGGCAACACGTGTGTCTTCCTGAGCGCTGACTGAGACACATACATTGTTTATATGAATATGTCATATCAAGTAATGCACACACACACTTACACATACTCTATCTCTTACACTCATTCACACACACACACAGCCTGCAGTCCAACTGCTGTCTCCTCTGATCTGAGCTGACACGTCCCTCCAGCAGTGTGTGTGTGTGTGTGTATAAATGTGCATGAGTGTGTGAGTGTGTGAGTGTGTGAGTATGTGTGTGTGAGAGTGTTTCTCCTGAATCTCCTCATTCTTTTAGGAGAAAAATCTGAAGCTAAGTTGATCGTGAGAAAGGAAAACACGATGAAGTCTCCAAACCTAATCCAGCGTTTAGTCTGGGATTGCCACTGTGAGCAAGACTCTCTTCCCCATCCAGATCTCTCTGATATCTCATTGATATTTAAGTTTCTTCTGAGAAAAGTCCCCAGTGATCTCCCTCAGGAGGAACATCTAAACTATAGCGATCACAACACAAGAGGAACAGCTGATGAACAATACAAACAGTGACAGCCAATCAGAATCCATCCTGCTTTAAAGGCCCCCGAAATCAAAATATATATTTTCTAACCTCTTTAGTATGCATATGTTAGCCTTACGGTTATCTAGCCTAGTCTCTCACTTCCGCTAAAATGGATCAGGGATTTTTATGACATCACATCTTAATTCAAATGATCTGTAGAATCTAAAGCTCCGCCCCTTCTGCTATAAACACCTCCTGTGTGTTCAGTATTAGTACACGCACGCTCAGTGTCAGCTGATATAATGAACCGGTTCAAAAGGACGAATCATTCACGAGCCGGACATCTCTACCGCTGACACTCGGGTAATATGGGTTAGATGTGTGTTCAGTCGCTCAAACGCTTGAGTTTTATTACGTTTTCAAAACTGTACGTTAAGAATGAAATGGCTAGAACGTATTTCCACTAGGGCTGGGTATTGAGACAAATTTCACAATTCGATTCAATTTCGATTCACAAGCTTGCAATTCGATTCGATTTCGATTCGATTCAATGTCGATTATTTTGGATATCAGTTACAATAAATGGCTAATTTTTCTCAAGGGAATCAAATCTCTTAACTAATGCTGTAAACTATGGGAGTCTAGTTGTAGCCTATAGACTTCATTAGCCTAATATGAAGGTAATAATGAACTGTTTTGTAGCTATACAAACACTTAAATTACACTTTTAATTATTTTTATAATAAAAAGATTATATGAAATATAAACATTTAAATGGTGGCTGTCATAAAAACTTGCCAGATTTATTCAAATATGCATTAAATATTGAAGAACATTAAGATTATAATGCATATGTAATATGGTGTATATATTTAGCAAAATGCTCCTCTCTGGAGTTATTTTTTCTAGCTGACTAACGAGTTTATGTGGGTTTTCTGAGGTAAATATGACGATACATTGATTACGAGCTGTTTAACTGACGTCTTTCCACGGTTGAAACGCTGATTGAGGGAATCAATGTGACATGATACAGATTTGGATAAGTTGTACTCTATCTTTAACACACTTTCAGATGCTCATTCATGTTTATTTGGCGCTGTGACTGGTATTATTAAGCCGGAAGAGAGATCAGCGCTGCTGCTTCTCCAGAGCGATCTCACGCCACAGCGACAAAACGCTATTTATGTTTTTGAATTTCTAAAGAAAATGGACGTAATTTGAAAATTGAGACTTTGTTTCATATCAATAGTAACAAAGGACAAAGATTATTGCGATTTTTTGGATGCGTTCAGCCGCGATACAATGATCCATTCATTCAAATGAAACAGGATGACTAATCGATTCTTGAGATTTAAGAATCGATATCGGTTCATAAAAATGAGAATCGATTAATATCGAGAAATTGATATTTATTACCCAGCCCTAATTTCCACCTACTATTGAATCCAATGTATCATTAGCACTCATTTACATTTATTCATTTAGTTGATGATTTTATTTTATTCAAACGGGTCTCTCACACCAAAGGCATGTGTCTTATCCACTGCGCCATCACCACCCACACCACCACTCAGATTCGCATCCATGGTGCCGTCAACTACAACTCACAGTCTGAGAGGTAAACAACGATGTTGGCTGTTTCAGTGGAAATTACGTCAACACATAAAACAAAGCTAGGCGTTCCAAGGCACTTTAGTGGGACTTTAAAGAGATTGAGCATTTATAGCAATACACGACAAAACTGCAGCGCTTATAATAAACACAACAATATTGTCCCTTAGTGTGAACACTTATATAGTTATCGTTATAGTTATCGTCCGCTGGTGTGAACACTAATATAGTTATCGTTATAGTTATCGTCCGCTGGTGTGGACACTAATATAGTTATCGTTATAGTTATCGTCCGCTGGTGTGAACACTAATATAGTTATCGTTATAGTTATCGTCCGCTGGTGTGAACACTAATATAGTTATCGTTATAGTTATCGTCCGCTGGTGTGAACACTAATATAGTTATCGTTATAGTTATCGTCCGCTGGGGTGAACACTAATATAGTTATCGTTATAGTTATCGTCCGCTGGTGTGAACACTAATATATTTATCTTTATAGTTATCGTCCGCCGGTGTGAACACTAATATAGTTATCGTTATAGTTATCGTCCGCTGGGGTGAACACTAATATAGTTATCGTTATAGTTATCGTCCGCTGGTGTGAACACTAATATATTTATCTTTATAGTTATCGTCCGCCGGTGTGAACACTAATATAGTTATCGTTATAGTTATCGTCCGCTGGTGTGAACACTAATATAGTTATCGTTATAGTTATCGTCCGCTGGTGTGAACACTAATATAGTTATCGTTATAGTTATCGTCCGCTGGTGTGAACACTAATATAGTTATCGTTATAGTTATCGTCCGCTGGTGTGAACACTAATATATTTATCTTTATAGTTATCGTCCGCCGGTGTGAACACTAATATAGTTATCGTTATAGTTATCGTCCGCTGGTGTGAACACTAATATATTTATCTTTATAGTTATCGTCCGCCGGTGTGAACACTAATATAGTTATCGTTATAGTTATCGTCCGCTGGTGTGAACACTAATATAGTTATCGTTATAGTTATCGTCTGCTGGTGTGAACACTAATATAGTTATCGTTATAGTTATCGTCCGCTGGTGTGGACACTAATATAGTTATCGTTATAGTTATCGTCCGCTGGTGTGGACACTAATATAGTTATCGTTATAGTTATAGTCCGCTGGTGTGAACACTAATATAGTTATCGTTATAGTTATCGTCCGCTGGTGTGAACGCTAATATAGTTATCGTTATAGTTATCGTCTGCTGGTGTGAACGCTAATATAGTTATCGTTATAGTTATCGTCTGCTGGTGTGAACGCTAATATAGTTATCGTTATAGTTATCGTCCGCTGGTGTGAACACTAATATAGTTATCGTTATAGTTATCGTCCGCTGGTGTGAACACTAATATAGTTATCGTTATAGTTATCGTCCGCTGGTGTGAACGCTAATATAGTTATCGTTATAGTTATCGTCCGCTGGTGTGAACGCTAATATAGTTATCGTTATAGTTATCGTCCGCTGGTGTGAACGCTAATATAGTTATCGTTATAGTTATCGTCCGCTGGTGTGAACACTAATATAGTTATCGTTATAGTTATCGTCCGCTGGGGTGAACACTAATATAGTTATCGTTATAGTTATCGTCCGCTGGTGTGAACACTAATATAGTTATCGTTATAGTTATCGTCCGCTGGTGTGAACACTAATATAGTTATCGTTATAGTTACCATCCGCCGGTGTGGACACTAATATAGTTATCGTTATAGTTATCGTCCGCTGGTGTGGACACTAATATATTTTTCATTATAGTTATCGTCCGCCGGTGTGAACACTAATATAGTTATCGTTATAGTTATCGTCCGCTGGTGTGAACACTAATATAGTTATCGTTATAGTTATCGTCCGCTGGTGTGAACACTAATAGTTATCGTTATAGTTATCGTCCGCTGGTGTGAACACTAATATAGTTATCGTTATAGTTATCGTCTGCTGGTGTGAACACTAATATAGTTATCGTTATAGTTATCGTCCGCTGGTGTGAACACTAATATAGTTATCGTTATAGTTATCGTCCGCTGGTGTGAACACTAATATAGTTATCGTTATAGTTATCGTTATAGTTATCGTCCGCTGGTGTGAACACTAATATAGTTATCGTTATAGTTATCGTTATAGTTATCGTCCGCTGGTGTGAATGCTAATATAGTTAGCGTTATAGTTATCGTCCGCTGGGGTGAACACTAATATAGTTATCGTTATAGTTATCGTCCGCTGGTGTGAACACCAATATAGTTAGCGTTATAGTTATCGTCCGCTGGTGTGAATGCTAATATAGTTATCGTTATAGTTATCGTCCGCTGGTGTGGACACTAATATAGTTATCGTTATAGTTATCGTCCGCTGGTGTGAACACTAATATAGTTATCGTTATATTTACCATCTGCCGGTGTGGACACTAATATAGTTATCGTTATCGTTATAGTTATCGTCCGCTGGTGTGAACACTAATATAGTTATCGTTATATTTACCATCTGCCGGTGTGGACACTAATATAGTTAGCGTTATAGTTATCGTTCGCTGGTGTGAATGCTAATATAGTTATCGTTATAGTTATCGTCCGCTGGTGTGAACACTAATATAGTTATCGTTATCGTCCGCTGGTGTGAATGCTAATATAGTTATCGTTATAGTTATCGTCCGCTGGTGTGAATGCTAATATAGTTATCGTTATAGTTATCGTCCGCCGGTGTGCATGTGCTTTAACTAACCCGACCCTGAATACTTGATGTGTGCTCCAGTGCGAGTGTTTGTGCTCTGACACGATTCTGTCACGTACTTTCGCCAGTGAGCGTCTCCCTCCCTCCCATAATCCTCCTCGCAGAACCCCGACTTTAAGGACAGTGGGTTTATTTATTCATGCCTCTTCTGGTTTACTGGAGCTTCTGATGCCTCGACACAGATTTGCACTTTCCTCTGGCGTGCGTTCATGTGCCGCCCGCAGGAGAGACTCGCGTGTGTTTCCCTGACGGCTGTCAGATTCGCTCACGTCCCGAATCTCCCACCAGTGAGTTCAGGATCCCAGAGTCCTCAAAAGCCCAGCGAAAACACGCCACAGAGGAAATCTGCGCGTACTGAAAGTGTACGTGTGCCTGAAAGCCAACAAGACTTATGAAAGTGTGTGTACGCCAGAACCTGCGCTAAATCGCCTTTATAAACAACATACGTCTCCTCCCTGAAATAACCATATATGAGCTGACGACGCCTTGTTTACAATGCAGATCCTTATCTGCATATCATTTGCATACGCATATTCATCCACGTGATGCCATGTTTAACGGTACGAGACATTAGAAAAATAAGAGTTACGGATGTGCGTCACATTACAGTGATAAAAATCATTTAGTAGCCAAAAACACGATTTATAGACTATCATGACAGAATATGCTAATCAAGTCAAGTATATTTATATAGCGCTTTTCACAATATAGATTAAGCTGATCAATGTTATTACTGATTTAATTAATGGTTAATTAATTTGAATATCCCCGTGACTAGAAGATAATTAATGCCACATTAGCAGCAGCTCATTTACATTTAAAGGCACATCCACAAAAACGGCATGTTTTTGCTCACCCTCAAAAAGTGACAAATCTAACATATTATATACAAATATCTGTGGGGTATTTAGAGCTGAAACTTTACACACACACACACACACACACACACACTTGTGAGAAGGGGGACTATAGGTGTATTATAGGACCCCTTTAATTTTTGTCCTAAAAAGTCCTTTGAATGAATCAAGAATCAAAACTGGTGGTTGCAGACATTCTTAACTTTAACACTAGGACCAGTGATTAATGAGTTAATTAATTCTTCTCATTAATTAAATGCATATTTATGTCTTCACAGCTCCGGAATCTGATCGAATGAAGGACACGAGCGTCTAACGAGGGTCGACCCCTGCCAGCCAATCAGCTCTCGCGCTCAGCTGACAGGCGCTGCTGCTTGACCAATCACAGCAGAGATGTGCCAGAGGTGGGCGGGGCTTGAGTGCTGGAGTGGCAGTGTTCGGTGTCGAACGCTCAGAGAGAGAGAGAGAGATAGGAGAGACAGCGCTCCGTTCGTCCGATACTCCTGCGCGTCTCTCTCACTGCAGCTCTGTATGCGAGTGTGTGTGTGTGTGAGCGTATATGTGTGTGTGTTCATGTATGCCGGCAGCAGCTGCACCGCTCCTTCATCCTCTTCATCTTCATCTTGCGTTCGGAGTGAATTCACAGCATTGGCGCACGATCCTGCTCATCTGTTGCCTTGGTGATGGGCTGTCGACTGTCAGGGCCGTGGATGGGCGACGGGATGGGGGTGAGTCCAGTGTGTGTGTGTGTGTGTGTAAATGTTCACGATTGTGTGCTGATGGTGATTAGGAGTGACTGGTTCAAACACACACACACACACGTGTACCGTCTCTCATGACTCATGCAGTGATGTGTGTCGGTATGAAGATGCAGCATGATTTTCATCATATGTGTGTGTGTGTGTGTGTGTGTGTGTGGTGCTGAGTGAGGAAAATGTTCACACAGCTGCGCTTCAGTCAACCTATAGCAGCGACAAACCGAACCAGGTTAAATAGAGCGTACGCTAAAGCGGCTGAACGCGCGCGATCCTGACTGAAATTAATTGCGTTTTCTGTTGATTTGTCTGTCGTTCAGGTTCACGGTCAGGATTTGACGCACCTGCAGAAGCGAGAGGCCTTCCGTATCCTGGCCAGCTACGAGCAGCCAATCACACTCCAGATCGAGGGGAGGGGGCGGAGCCTGCAGTATAACCGAACGACGGATTGCAGCACGCAAACGGAGCGACCGTGGGATCCTCTCCGTCCGCACTCGTGTTCCCTGCCTCGTCTGCCTCCCTCGGACAGGTGCGACACACCTGTAGCTCACCGGCGCCACCTGCAGGACAAACACAGACATGCAGACGTTCACACAAAACGCAATCTCGCGCTGAAATTAGCCTATGTACCATGCTAGTTTATGAGCATTGCGTTTTTAAGAACAAAGTAGTTAAATAATTGAAATGACGAGTATACCAGTGTTTTTTTTTTTTTTGTTACGATATAAATTTTTTTAAATACTGCAATACCGGTGGTGTATGGTGCTTTAACAGCGTTGGGAACGCGGCGTGACACTGTTTAAGAGGGTCTTTTCACTGTGCACTGTATCAGACTGTTTTTGTACAGATTAAATAACTTGAAGAGAACGATAACGACAGCTTTACTGCTCTAACGTTAAAAATACTAACGTCTCGCACATTCACAGAAAATAGCTTTGTGTTGCACTACTGTTTGAACTTAGTGATTTCAATTGCCATGTTGTGCTTGAAGGACAGGCCTTTTTAAAGTACTCCGTCATGTGACCAAAAGTTGCTAATTTTAATTATGCCAGAGAAGCACTGACCAATGAGAATGTCCATTTATCACACGTTCCCATCCGTCACGCTCCGTCAGAGCCTTCTCGAGCATGTAAATGGCCTTAAGGCACAGTCATGCTAGGTTTTGCATCCATGCGCATGTAAACGCGGGAGAATGTGCATGCAAGCATATTTTATCCTTTGCTGCATCCTGAAGTTTCATCATGTGTGGTGAACGCTCACCTCTTGAGTTCATATAGCGAAAAGACGTTTATAAATTGAGATCCTTTCCAGTCTAGAAGAATAAACATCAAGCATGCAGTGGCTCCGGACTAAAAACATGATTAGTAAGCAATTAGCTCCTGAAATTAAACATTTAGGAACCAAATTAAATTTCCGTACTTTAGCTTAGACGTCAAAGTTGTGTGTCGTCATTAAGGGACATTTTAGTATTTTGTGTATTGAAATAATTTGGTGCTGACACTGATTATGTCCCATATAAATATAATTTAAAAAATTGTATGAACATTTCTTATTGTTTGAAGAAGTTACATGTTGATATTGTTCCAAACATGTCATCCACTTTTCTGCTTACTCACAAAGAAAGTTTCCCTTCAGCCTCAGTGCTGCTAAACCAGAACTAATAATATTTGTGTACAAAAAAAAAAAATATATATATATCTTTAATTACACATGGTTAAATGAAATGTCAGTGAATAGATTAATATAAATCTCACTAACCCGAAGTTAGTCCTAGTAATGGTTCCCGGTTCTTTTCAAACGAAAAAATGCGCGCTTTTCTGTGAGGACGTCGGTTGTGAACTCTGAACGATTCTCTGATTCAGACTCAGAGACCAAAAGTTCCTTGACTTCCAGGTTGTTTCGTGGATCTTTTTTGTGACTTATTCAAAATAACTGGTTCACAAGAGTCATTCGCACGTGAATCACGATTCAAAACGAGTTCGAGGTTGTATCGTGAATCTTTTCGACTGACGTCTCCAAAAGAACTGGTTCACGAGAGTCGTGAATCACGATTCACAACCAGTTCGGTGTTGTTTCGTGAATCTTTTTGACCAAAAGAACTGGTTTACATGAGTCATTTGCACGCGAATCGGATATAACGTACCAAGTTATCCAGATTTTCTAAATTTATATAATTTTCAAATTATCGTTAAATATTTAATATCCAAGTCACAGTTTGGTTGGCTTAGCTTGATACCGAACAGGGAGGAAAACTCATTTTCTCACTGCATTTAGTGGTGTTTAAAACTACCCATTACTGTTAATTATAAATGACCTATTACTGTTACAATTACTATTTATGTAATATTCATGGTTCATATAACCATAATACTCTTTGTAGGCGTCTTTATGCTGCGGTCGGCCTTTATATCAGAATGAGGTCAGATCTTTATAAACACAATAACGGCATCTTGTATGAAGGGGGCGTGGCTTGTGTTATCCTTTAATATTCATACAGATAAATTTAAGTGTAATATATGAGTGTTTTGCTGTCTTCTCAGGATGTACTACAATCACATGACCCTGCCCGTGAACCGTAGAGAGGGAAGCAGGTACGAGTATCTGCCAAACACGCCCAGAGACCTGGAGCACAGGGAACGCCTGGCCTACAATGTGAGTTATTAACCAAATCACATGATGATGATGATTATCAGCTGATAATATTCATAAGGAGATGCATACAGTTATTGATTCACCCTTTATGTGGAGAAAAACAGTGTGTGACCACTAGTGTCTGATACGTGCCACAGTTTAAAGGTCATGCAAACAATCATTTAGGTTGAATATCAAGTTTTTCTTTCCAAATCCACACAATGGCTTAAGTGTGTTGTTTTTAAAAACATGCTTCTTGTGTGTGTGTGTGTGTGTGTGTGTGTGAGTGTGCTGTTCTCCAAACAAACACGTTTTTCAAAATGGAGCTGCTCTCTTATGCACTGGAATTATTCATGCATTTAGCTACGCTTGGGAATACACACACACACACACACACACACACAAGTGTGATGCGCAGGAGGAAACAGCCCTTAATAAAGAAGCTGACGGAGACACGGACAGACGTTTACTGTTCAGTGGTGTCAAATAATCACTCTTCCACATCACAGCCTCGTTATGCTAATCATCCATCAGGAAGCATGGGGAATGCTGGGATGTTCTTCTCACACACTCCGATATGAACTCATCTCTGCACTGCTTTAATGGTTTCAGGAGCAGGAGTTCTCCAGTGGCGTTTCTCAGGGACAGAACTGTCTGATCGGCTGCTGCAAAACCAACTTCGAGGAGCCCAGAAGTTTCCAGAGTCAGGTGAGAGTCACATGACCAGGACTGAAGGAGTAATGGACGAAAACGCTGAATTATTGAGTATTCGATGTGGGGTTGTGAATACAGTCAGAAAATGTGACTGACTGAATCTAGAACCGCAGCGGCGTGGTGTTGTTGTTCTGGTTCCCGTGTGATTCTCTGCATCCGTCACGGCCCGAGAGGCGAGGAGTCACATGTTATGTAAGTTATGTGTTACCAGGCAACTAGCGATCATAAATATGGTGAAGATTCTGAGCCACCAGAGCGACTCTTGAGCCGTTCAGTCAATGTAGAATTTAAAGGAGTAGTTCACTTCAAATTTCAGTCGAAAAAAGAAATTTAGGTTTTTGAGGAAAACACTCCAGGATTTCTCCATATAGTGAGGTCAATGGGGTCCAACGGGTCGAAGGTCCAGATGTGAGTTTCAGCTAGGGATGGGACGGTATGAAAATTTCATATCACGATTATAGTGTCCAAAATTATCGCGATTATCAATATTATCACGGTTTTGTTAAAATTAGATGAAAGTGTTCAAAAAGAACTGATGCTTACACTGAAAACATTTCAACAAGTTTTACAAATGAAAATAAACAAACAACAAATAAACAATCATGCAGTTTTTTTAAGCAAGATTCTATTCTATGGCATTTCCTTCTTTATAATGCATGTCGTCAATAGCAACGCATTATTACACACACAGCGCACATCAATATCACAACGGACACGAGCTCGTTTCATTCAAATACAACTTGCCGGCCGTCTTGTGTCTCCAGTCTTTGATTGTTTTGAAAATTAAATCAGAGTTGATTTATTGTTTACAGAGTTTGATAATATTGGTGTGATCATCTTGTCTGGACGATTGTTTTACTAAATGAATTTATAAACGGTAAGATTTAAAACATTAGCTAAACTCATTATCAATTCAATATGTCCCCGTAATTATGTGGTAAAAATAAAATCGGTGTAATACGTGATGTATCTATACATTACTATCCCTTAAAACGTCACTCTTAATAATAATCTTATTTGAACATGTTCGTTCGTCTTTTGGCTCAAAGACACTTGCTGCAAACTTTTCTTCGCGGAATCTTCACTTCTATTTCAAGTGAGTGACATAAAATGTTTAAACTCAAAACAACATTTTGTGCCCAATATTTTCCCAGACGTAGTTTTGGTATTGAGGTCAGAGTTAACTTGCCTTGCGTTCACTATACAACAGCGGGTGATGGTTACACTAGAAGACAACTCGGCAGATTTGAAGTGTTTCTTTTGGACAGTGACTTTTTGTTCTGCAGACAGGGTGACTATCCTCGATCAAGTTTCCCTCAGGACTTTTGTAAAAGCCTAACTATGACCACTCCCCAGATTTGGTCCTCTTAAAAGGCTGAATCTCCCAAGCACGGTTACTGCCTTCCGCCATTCCTTCTCGAAAAGTAAACATTGCGTGCGGCGCGCGGCTGCGTCAGACTGGCCGACAGGATTTACAGTGAGTTATTAAAATCGCGATAATCAAACACGGTTTTAATGATAATTACATTTTAAACGATATTACTAACCGTCAGTATATTTTATCGTGGTTTATCGCGAAACCGGTTATCGTCCCATCCCTAGTTTCAGCGCAGCTTCAAAGTCTCGTAATGCGTGTCGTAATCGTCAAATTACATTTGATTTTATTTTCGTTTGGGTATGTTCCTGTCAAAATTTTTACGGCTTTTGTTTTTCGTTCATTGAACAGGTTCGGAGCCCTGATTGCCCATAGCGAAAATAATTGCTTTAATCGGCTATCTAAATAATAGCCGATTAAAGGTATTATTTTCACAATCGATACTACCATTACCGATACATCGGTGCATCTCTAGTAAAATCTCTGTAACTCATCATCACCTCGAGTTGCTTATTGCTCTAATGTCTTAATGTGTGTGTTTGTGCCAGACTGATGAAGATGACTACCTGATGGAGAAGCCCCTGGGTTACCTGCCCCTTCACCACGAGCTGGACAGTGGCCTCGGCTGGACTGATGGGAGTTTCCACCAGGGGGAGCTATCGGGGGTGGAGACGGAAGAGGGGGTGGAGGAGTGCCACGCCCGCGGAGGAAGAGGTGGCTCGCCCTCGTCAGAGTCCTTCATCTCGTCAGAACTCAGCGACTCTGGTTTCTACAGCGTCAGCACTGGCGAGTTCTTGCGTTTCCAGCGTCTTCTAGAGAAGCGCATGCGCCATTACAATGCCCGACTACACCACCAGGGGGAGCCGTGTTCCCGCGAACGACGTGACAGCCAGATTAAACACCCGCTGGAAGCCATCCCGGAAACGTTGACGGTACAACCTCAAAATGTCTGCGTGGGGTCGCGAGGATTGTCGCGGGTGTCATCGGTACAGTATCGCAAGGCGGAGCGACCATCTTTGAACAGGCATAGCTCTAGCAGCGGCTCGCTGTTTAATCCCGCGGTGCACTCCACGTGTAGTACGCCATCCGGCCTGCGGCGGGCGTTGCCACATCCGAGCTCTGTAGGTATGCTAAGGAGGAGCCGGACACTTCACAACCGCCCTACACCCATGGAGTACCGCAGACGCGCTAGTCACCCAGCCTCGCCTAATTATAGCAGCGCTACGCTGCATCCCTGCAGCCACGGAGCCGACATTCCCATAAATCTCCCCGAGGAGCCGGACTTGCCATTGGTTATTCACCCGGCGCTCCCTACGCGGACTGCACACGCTATGCAAGCGATGAGCCAACCGTCCCTGATCTCTCCCGCGGAGGAGCACTGCTACATGCCTCCGAATCTCCATGAGCGCAGAATGCAAGCATCCACCGATCCCGTAATGGAGCAACCGCCTAGCCGGCAACGGTTCCACACGCTAAGCCACACGCCCAGTCAGGATGCTAACGATACCTGGCCGAAACCTGCTAACCGCGCGGGCTCGTGTGGAGGAGGTGGACTCTATAGCACCTTGGAGGGACACGTTCCAACCGCAGCCACTAGAAAAATGCCAAGTGGGAACTTGCGTGCAATGCGGAACCAGATGCTACGGGACAGAGCGTCCCGACTAGCGGATGAGCGTAGCGGCATGAGCACGGATGAGGAGAGTCATAGCGAGGTGCGCATGGGTCGCTACTGGAGCCGGACCGAGCGACGCGAACATATGCTACAGAAACAGCAACAGCTGCAGGCTAGAGGGGGCGTGGCTACGACTGGATTGGTGCACGGGGTCGTGGGAGGAGCCAACGTAGATAGTTATAATACAGTTCTCGAGATGAGCCAGAGGAAACTAAGTCGCCTGCGGAACCGGAAGCTACTGGACGACTGGACCACCGTAGAGGAACTCCTGACGCACGGATCACGCCTGAGCGAAGACGCCCGGCAGCTGCCCACGTCGTTGCTAACAGTCACAACTGTATAGCGACGCCTGCCGAGTGTGTGTGTTCAGATGTGCGTGTGTGTGTGTGTTTGTGTGTGTTGGACCGCCCGCACTACACAAAGCTACCTCCTGAAATTGAGGTTTACTGTAGATATACAGATGTTTCCAAAAAACACCGTAGTAAATTAATTTTTAAATGTTATATTTGGAGTATCTCGTTTTGCATTGTGTAGTAAAAAATATGTTTTGTTAATATGGAACGAAATCACTGCAGTTTTGATTCGACAGCATGAAGCAATACAACACCAGACAAAACCGAATTTTATTTTGGTGCCAAGAAAGGGTTATGTTGATCTATTTAAGGTGGTGCTAATCGTGAGATTTCATTTAATTTCAGATTATTCGCAACTATAGCCTATAAACGACATCCGGATTACGTCACTTTTGCACAAAATTGAAAATTCCCTCTCAGACCGTCTTCCGCTAGCCGAGTGAATATGTGGCGTTAGCACAGCTCCACCCTTCAATCGTGAATCTGATTCTCTGGGAATAACATCGGATAATCTAAAGGCAGGTCGTGAGTCAGACGATTGGGTGTTCAGGGTCATGCTGGAGATCAGGCAGCGGAAAACATGAGTGTGTGTGCGGGTTCTTGCACTATAACTGTAGTTCTGTAGAGTATTTTTAAAAGCTATTTTTCTTGTGCTCTTCACAATTGATGTCACTAAAAGGAACAAAGAACTTTTATAAAGGCTCCAACAAGAATTATAAGTGGTGTCAACAGCAGTACAACAATTTGGCGAGAAACTAAACTGTTCGTTTGTTCTTGTTCGGTGCAGAATTATATCTTCACCACCACACCTTTTCACAAACCAGGGGGTTTCAGTTTTACAATGGGCACCGTGAAACATGAGCAGAATGAATGAACTTAGCCTAATTCCCTCCCCTTCCGGTCGACCACCATGGGACCTTATTTCGGAAAAAAATTGTATGGTAGTCAATGGCGAGAGACAACAAATATTTTGATCTTGTTTGAATTGTGCCCTGAATTACACATATGATGTTCGTCAATTTAAAAGATAGATTTTAAAGTAAAGAAAGTCACAGTTTGATGTGAAACCGTTGAGGTATAAGACTGTGAAAATACGTAATTACAAAGACTACAAATCCCAAAGGTGCACATTTTCATGAATGAGGCTAACTTTACTGAGGCTAATGTCTGTCATTGTTTCTATAGACTTGCGTTATAATCGTAACATTACGCCGTCATGCCTGAGTGTTTTGTACCAGACTGTACACACACGAGCAGCGGATCTTGCTTGTTGTTTCGCTTCCCGGGACGGGAGATGTAGTTCATTAAGCGATTTTCAAATAAAACTAAATGTTACTCTTCTGTTTTAAGACAAACTGCGACGTTTTTGACTTTCAGAATTATCTTTTAAATTGACAAACATCATATGTGTAATAAAGGGGAAAGTTCAGACGGAATAAAAAGATAAGTTGTCTCTCGCCATTGACTACCATTCATATTTTTTCAGAAATAAGGTTCCATGAGCCGGAAGCGGAGGGGCGGGACTTAGGCTCTCGATCTACAGAAATGCAACAATAGGTTTTATGCACAACTTACTTCCGCATTCTCTGTAAAACAGGTCGCATCGCTTCTGGTCCAGGTCTTTTGTATGTGCTTCATGAAATTTTTTGCGGTTTTACTCAAGATAACTTAAAAGGAGCGTGCAAAGATTAGCATAACCAATATCCCTCACATGTGCAGATTGATATTTAAACGTTTTATATTTTTTATTCTTCACAGTAACGTTTGGATATTTAAAAGAAATAAAACGCCAATAACAAAGTGAACTAGGTAGGTTAGCTGATTACCTTAAATATTCATAGATATCGTAGTCAGTTCTTAAGGCCGTTAACACTTTCTCTGACAAGCGGATGCGATGAGACCCGTTTTCCGGTTTGGTCACGTGACGCACGGCATAAAGCCTATTGACATGATTTTCTGAATGATTCAAGATTGTTCACACCAAAGACGTTAACTAAAGATAAAGAATTCTAATTTAAAATAATACATGCCCACAGAGGAATGGAATCACTCTTGTTAAACCACTTTTTTCCAGCCAATCTAGGATAAAAACATTAACAGCCAATCAGAATCTATCGTGCTTTTAAGAGCTGAACATTTAAAACGGCTGATAAAACTTCAGCACACACTTATAATAAACAGAACGTTGGTGTGGACAGTAATATCGTTATAGTTATCGTTGTCGTTTTTGGTGTGAACGGGCCTTTACACATTTTCATCCTGCTCCCGTTTCATAAGTGAGACCTAATTAGTCTCCAAAGTAGAGGATGAAGTATTTTCAGAGTTACCTGTCAACGTGGGATGTTTGCTGATCTGTATTTTGAGCAGAAAATCAGGATCTTTTCCACCTGCACTATTTTTGGTGCACGAGCACTGGAGTGTTTACAATTTTTTCCTCACAACTGTGACTCTCTGCGACGCATCTCGCTCTCCCGCCCTTTCTGAGGTGAATCACGTGACGTCCTTTTCACCGTGAGTCAAACGCTGTGAATAATGGATTTGAACGGATGAGACGTGCGCTATTAACGGAACTCTGCCTCTCTCTCATTGGATTTTGCTCGTTTCCACTTTTAGAAACCATTTTCTTGGAATATGATGTACATGTGGTTGTAATAAAGATGAGATTTTAATTAGCTACTTCAAGTGTTTTTTGGTCCTTATTGAAGTTGGCGTTCATAAGTGAAATCTGTCAAAACTAATTCTCTGAGCAAATTGCAATCAGTGTTCCCACACACTTTAACCACACGAACTTTTTAATATTTTCGGCAACTTGACCATTTTCTTGCTTGACCAGTTTTTTGCCCCAATATTATTTGACAAACATTATCCTAATTAATATTTATTACAATTTAGATACATTTACCAAATTTGTAATATGATATTTTTGCGTTTCAATCATGGTTTCAATGGGAAACTGAACCGTGATTACCACATAACAGAAGATTTTTCACTTAAGTTGAGTGTTTCTTGGATCTCCACTGACATAGCTCAGATTTTTAATCTGACCACTTCAAAATAAATGTTTAAGAATAAAGAACAAAATGGAATCCAACAGTAGAGTAGAAAAGCACAAAATGGAACCGAATAACAGAAAAATGTCTTTCTTGCTCCCTCTCTTTCCTGCAAGCACCACTGACGCCACCTGCTGGATGGACGCGGGTAATGCAGAGACACAAAATGGAGGCGGTTGATTCACCTCAAGATCGGAAGAAATGCGAACAAGGTTGATGTTCTTGATTCCTCTAAAACATTGGTAACAAAACACTTACATTAAAAAAAACATATTAAATATTAACAAACAAAAATATAAAAACTAAAAAATATTAACCCAAAAAATAAATTATGATGTTAAAAATAACGCAAATTAACGTAAAATGTATTTTGCGAATGTTAAAATAAACTAGATGAAACAAAAACACATTTGAGATATTTACAAAAATACAAATTTTATATTTAAAAAAATGGTAAATGTCTAAATAAACTTGATTAAACAATGTGAACAGACTTAAACGTTAAACTAAAACGAATAAAACATCTGAAATTAAATTTAACTGAATTTTAAATCCATTTTGTGAATGTTAAAATGAACTGGATTTAACAACAAATTTCCAAACTAAAAAAAAACAAACAAAAACATTTGCGAAATGCGAACAAAGTTGATTTATGTTCTTGATTCTATTGAAAACATTTGTATCAAAACACATTATAGACAGAAACCACAGTCTCAAAAAACAAACTGGTTTAATTTGTATATAAAAAAACACGACCAGTCTAAGGATCTCACAGAAAAAAACAAAACAAATATATCCGACTGAGTATATGACCCAACTAGTGCTTAAACACAGAGACAGATCGACCTACTCTAAATAAAAATACATGCTTCCCTCTTCTTCACTCTCTAAGCAAGGAAACGAAGCAGACGGGCTTCAGACTGTAACGTCCTTCTGTAATAATGCAACTCAATTCCAGTCCGTAGAGTTCATATAAAAGAGCCTCATTCATCCACACCGACAGGGGGCGCCGGTGTCCAATCAGTCCAATCCCTGCACCTCATGCGGCTTGTACACCGACGAAACAAGATTTCCTGAAAGAACAGCATTCGTTTGGTCAAATTTAACATCTAAACACGTCAAATTAATACTTTTATAAATAAAAACGCATTGTTAAAATCCTTCAGGTTAACGTAAAGGCCCAAAGAGCGAAGCGACAAAGCAATGCAAAACTAAAGCTCATATTGATCCATTTATGAGGGAAATTTGCATATATTAAATCGCAAGCGAATCGTTTGTGCTACAAGATACGAACAATCTGAACATTAAAAAATGCTTAGTTAAAATAAAGCTGAAATAAAATATACATTTTAAATGAAAAATTGACATGTTTCCTTAGCTACTAAGCGAAAATTGTTTAAGGTTGAAATAGAACAACTTGTTAATATAAAATGACAATAGAAAAAAAAACGAATAAAAATAAAAGCTATTAATAAAGACTATAATAGTATATTAATAATACTAAAATTTCATTGCTGAATCGATAATCCAATCCACAAACATATGACTCCATTGAACTGATTTTTACCAAACGACTTGTGAATCATGCTGAAAGGACTGTATTTGAACATACGATTCGCTCGTCTCTTAAAGATTCACTTTTAAATCTGAATCATTCACAGTTAAAGATGTCGTAGTGATAAAAACTACGTTACAAATAACAGAATAAATAAAATATTGTTTCATGGGAATGAATTATGGAAATCTCTCATTCTGTCACTGTGAAGATTGACTCTGAAGAGATTAAACAATATGAACAAACAAAAGCGATAAAAAAAATGCGAAATTTCGCAAAATAAACAGAATTAATAATATGCACAAATAAAAATGGACATTTAAAACTGTTAATATTAAAAATAGTGTGAAATTATAGGATGAAGTTCAAAATTTATTTAGCGAAAAGCATTAAAACTACATTATTATTACTAAAAATGAGGTAAAATCTCTTAAAGACACATTTTTACAGCTAAAAGTGTCACGTTTAAAACAAGTTTCCGTAGTAATATCAATATCACTCTGGTTTTTGTTTAGCATCTAGTTTGGACGAGTTTTAGTACATCACAGTGTTGCATCATGGGAATGTCACAGAGGAAGTAGACCCCAAATATTCGATCGCACACACATGCGTTATTGTGTAAACAGCACAGGGGTCAGAGCAGGAAGGACAGGAAGGCAAGCAGGAAGTAGATGCGGCCAATCACAGCTGAGCTCAAGCCGCGGGTCAAAGGTCGCAGCGGGGTCTTACCTGGCGTCCCCAGCCCCTCTGCTCTGTCCCGGCAGACTTTGGGTCTGAACGGAGAGTCTTTGTCTTTACCTTTAGATCCCTTGGGTCGGCCCGCCGCCTTCTTCTTCGACTTACTGTCGCCCTTCACGCCCAGTAAGGGATGAACCTCTGAGAGAAACACAAAGGTCAGAGGTCAGAGGTGTGGCCTGATGGCGCTCACTTGTACTAGGAGCCATAACCAAAAATTCACATCACCGTATTTTTCAAAATTATACCGCTTTCACAGTATATGACGGTGTTTTCTTTTGTTTTTTCGAGCATGACTGTGTGTTAACCACATGTTCTACAGAGTGAGAGAGGAAATGGACTCGGAATGCCCTATTTTACTGTCATCAGTGAATATTGCGGAAAAATCCACACAAGTATTTATTTATACAGGTCTGCAGTGTTTATAAAGATGTCCAGCAGGAGGCGCTGTAGGAGCAGGCAGAAACAGCGGTTTCCCCGGTAACAGCTGTACACAAAGTGGTTTCCCCGGTAACGGCTGTACACAAAGCGGTTTCCCCGGTAACGGCTGTACACAAAGCGGTTTCCCCGGTAACGGCTGTACACAAAGCGGTTTCCCCCGGTAACGGCTGTACACAAAGCGGTTTCCCCGGTAACGGCTGTACACAAAGTGGTTTCCCCGGTAACGGCTGTACACAAAGCGGTTTCCCCGGTAACGGCTGTACACAAAGCGGTTTCCCCGGTAACGGCTGTACACAAATCGGTTTCCCCGGTAACGGCTGTACACAAAGTGGTTTCCCCGGTAACGGCTGTACACAAAGCGGTTTCCCCCGGTAACGGCTGTACACAAAGCGGTTTCCCCGGTAATGGCTGTACACAAAGTGGTTTCCCCGCTAACGGCTGTACACAAAGCGGTTTCCCCGGTAACGGCTGTACACAAAGCAGCGCTCATAAACACTGCTTTATCGGGAAAGATTGAATGAAAATAACTAGAAACTTTTCTAAAGAGAGTCAATTCCCTTCAAAGACGCCCGCGCCGTGTTTCGACTGCGTATCGCGCAGTGCTCATGATTATTCGCAGATGTCAAAGGCAGTGTTGATATTGTGAACTAACACTGTAATATAATTCGACAGCTATCCGTTATAGTGTAAAGCCGCCTTTCCACTGCACACGACATTCGCATACGATTGTCGCATTTCGCCCCCTAGTGTCAGTCACACGGAACTTTGAAATTAGTCGTGAAGCAACCGTTACCCTAGGATATTCACAATGGTAAAATTAACGATTTTAATAAATGTAATGCATGCATGAATATATAAAACTAATTACCCTCAATTCATCTCAAATAAAAATATAGTAGTATAAATATTGGTTTTATAATTATAAAATATTTTTTCTGCTATAGTTAATTATAACCAACATTTTACAGAGCGAGCGTTTACAGAAAAACATTAAAGAGTTAAAATATTGGTAATTCTAGCCTTGCGCTCATAGTTTTTATTAGAATACATCACTTCCGGTTAGCCGGTCGCATACGGTCTAGCCGCAGACGTTCAGATATTTCAACGGATCCAAAGCTCAAAACGGATCCGAATTTTCCGCACACGCATATGATCGGAACTCCCCGCAGCTTCCGTACGACTCTCCATCGGTCCGACGGCGGTCGTTTGTCGTGTGCAGTGGAAAGGCGGCTTAACCTCCATCTTCACGGTCTCAGCAAGCCACATACTGCGCTATATTCAAATTTAATTTCATAACAAAAATAAAGGCTGGTGTTCGTTATGAGCGGGCGTAGCGTTCACACTAGCGCTCACCGTCGCTCGGGACGCCCTGCAGCTCGATGGTGGTGGTGCGGATCTTCTTCTTGGGCGGCGCTCCGTCCGCTGACGGCTGCCGCTGTTTCTTGTCCGCGGGGCCGCTGTGCGCGGAGCCGTCGTCGGGCGTAGCGGTCTGACCCGCGGCTTCAGGAGGAGGGCCGAACGGGTTCTCCTCGGGGTCCTCCACCTCCGGAGCGATGGGCAGATACAGCAGCGCTTTATAGTCCTCCAGCTCCTCGTCACTGCAAACACACGCGCCGTTAAAACACAGGCGCTAACCGCTAACTCATCACATTTCAGACGCAATACACTGCGAGAAATAGTTATTTTGTCAACTTAATTAAACATTATGAATAAACGAGCACTTGTAACTATGATATTACAAATATCGTGAAGTTTAGCGAATTGCATTTCAAAAATATTTCGTTTCTGACCTGCTGCAGAACGCCTGGATGGGGTCGACCGACGTGACGTCCACCTCCTCGTCCTCTGCGGCGTCGGCTCCTGACACACACACACACACACGCGCGGTCAGTGTCATCTCTGAACCAACATGCACCAATGCTACAGTTTTCTAAATGTGTTCACTACTTTAATGAGTTCATTGTTTCTGCATTTAATTATTACATTGCTTAAATTAATACATTTAAGTGTGTGTGTGTGTGTGTGTGTACCTGTCTGTTCCGGTTCACTCTTGTCCTCGTCCTCGATGTCAAACTCAGACTCTCTCTCCTCATACTCCACGTTCTCGTCCAGCTCTTTAAAGTCCGGTGCAAACGCGCTCCAGTTCTCCTGCTCAAACACACACACCGTCAGCTTCTCAGTCGGCGTGGGCTGCACCCTAACAAGTGTGCGAGTTTAGATCGCTCGTGTACTAGAGGTCAGCTGACACATCACCTGAGCATTTTTTAATTATCGGCAGTAGCCGATACATTTTTTTTTTTCTGTTTGACTGATAACTGGCGGAAGCAGGACTTTTATTTTGATGCACGGGAGCTCGGTGTGGCACTATCAAAATAAAAGTCCAATGAGAACACGGACGCTGTCAAAATAAAACTAAAATAAGTACAGGTGTGATGTCAAAATATAAGTTCTGGCACTGTCAAAATAAAAGTCCAATAAAAGTACAGGTGATGTCAAAATAAAAGTTCTGGAACTGCCAAAATAAAAGTCTGGGCGCTGTCAAACCAAGAGTAAAATAAAAGTACGGGTGATGTCAAAATAAAAGTCCAATATAAGTCTGGGCGCTGTCAAACCAAGAGTAAAATAAAAGTACGGGTGATGTCAAAATAAAAGTTCTGGAACTGCCAAAATAAAAGTCCAATATAAGTCTGGGCGCTGTCAAACCAAGAGTAAAATAAAAGTAAGGGTGATGTCAAAATAAAAGTTCGGGAACTGCCAAAATAAAAGTCCAATATAAGTCTGGGCGCTGTCAAACCAAGAGTAAAATAAAAGTACGGGTGATGTCACAATAAAAGTTCTGGAACTGCCAAAATAAAAGTCCAATTTAAGTCTGGGCGCTGTCAAACCAAGAGTAAAATAAAAGTACGGGTGATGTCAAAATAAAGTTGACAACTTGCAAAACTTTCCTAAATGTACAGGAAAATTCTCGTAAAATGTACTTTGCAAACATTAAAATAAACGTGATTAATCAATATGGGGGAAAAAAAAAATGTATGATTGCTCACCACTTGGTTCTGAGCCCATATGGACACCACACCGCTGGAGATGGAGGCGATGATGGGCCGCACGGGATGCCACTGTAAACACACACACACACACACACACACAGTGTTCAGTGTCGTCTCACACTAGGGGCTTTGGCACCGGGGAGTTCTAAGAACGAGCCGCCAGGGTGTTGACCCGAGAACTGATGGTTCACGTAGGAGCGTTGACCTGGTTGCGTTCGCAGCGCCTGCAGGAACTGTTGTTGTGACTTTTATTTTGACGGAACACACAGCGCTCGCATTCTCCATGTGCGCGTGAACGTCACGGCAACATACAACACAACACCTCACGCGGGAAACACTTAACGAGACGCATGACTAACATTAGATCACGTGTGTGTGTGTCTCACCGCCACGTCCAGCAGCAGTTCTCCGCGAGTGCCGTGCAGGATCTTCACCAGGTTCCCGATGCTCTTCTCCCAGATGTAGAGCGCGTGCTGACGGGCCGACCCCGCCACGATGTACTCGCCGTCGCCAGAGAAGCAGCAGCGCTTCCACGGAGTCCTGCGGGCAGAGACACGTCAGAGCACACACACACACACTAACCCGACCCCTGAACCTACACACACACACACACACACACCTGTTGACGAGGTCCTGCAGCTTCTGCATGGGCTCTGGTTCCCCGTCTCTGCCGCAGGTCAGGATCTCTCGGCCGTCGTAAACGCGGATGATGCGGTCCGCCGTGTTGATGAGGAAACAGCTGCTGACATCAGGAGCACTCATCACTCAAAACACACTACTGTTACGTACTAAAAGTCCGTAAGCTGTCAAAATAAAAGTCTGTGCGCTCTTGAAATCAAAAGTCTGTGCGCTGTCAAAATAAGTCCATAAACTGTCAAAATAAAAGTCTGTGCGCTGTCAAAATAAATCCATAAGTTGTCAAAATAAAAGTCATAAGCTGTCAAAAAAAAGAGTCTGTGCGCTCTTGAAATCAAAAGTCTGTGTGCTGTCAAAAAAAGTCTATTAGTTGTCAAAATAAAAGTCGTAAGCTGTCAACATAAAAGTCTGTGCGCTCTTGAAATCAAAAGTCTGTGTGCTGTCAAAATAAGTCCATAAGTTGTCAAAATAAAAGTCGTAAGCTGTCAAAATAAAAGTCTGTGTGCTCTTGAAATCAAAAGTCTGTGTGCTGTCAAAATAAGTCCATAAGTTGTCAAAATAAAAGTCGTAAGCTGTCAAAATAAAAGTCTGTGTGCTCTTGAAATCAAAAGGTCTGTGTGCTGTCAAAATAAGTCCATAAGTTGTCAAAATAAAAGTCGTAAGCTGTCAAAATAAAAGTCTGTATGCTCTTGAAATCAAAAGTCTGTGTGCTGTCAAAATAAGTCCATAAGTTGTCAAAATAAGCCGTAAGCTGTCAAAATAAGTGCATAAACTGTCAAAAGTCCGTAAGCTGGCCATCAGCTGTAAAAATAAATGTCTGTGCGCTGTCAAAATTAAAAGTGTGAAAGCTGTCAAATTAAAAGTCTGTGTGCTTTAAAAAATAAAAGTCTGTAAGCTGTCAAAATAAAAGTCCCGAAACTGATGATAGTGATATCATTATTCACTACTTCTGGTTTAGTGATCTGTGAGTGTGTGACCTCTGACCTGCCCTTGCGTGCGAACTCGATGGATTTGATGGCGGTGGTGTTGCTGGTTCCCGTCGTCACTCGGAACGAGGCCACCAGGTCCTGTGTGTCGGTGTTGAGCACCAGAATCTGCAACAGGACAAACACGTGAAGCTCTGACTCATCAACACACACACACACACACACACACACAGAGTGACCTCTGACCTTCCCTTTGGCGTTCCCAGTATAGATGTATTCCCCGCGCCGGTCGAAGGCCGCCACCACGTTCAGGTCCGAGTCGTCGTCGACGGGCAGAACCACGTGTTTGGAGTCGGACAGCGTGAGCAGGACCGGCGCAGACTTCATCGGACACACCAGCACTTTATCCCTGAAACACACACACATCAAACACTGTAAAAAAGATGGACGACTATGAGGCTAAAATAATAACAAAAGCACGTACGATCCCGCTCTTATTCGTGCGAATGCTTTAAACCATTCATGGTTTGTGAATGTCCCGACGCGTGCGTCAGTAACAATAACACACTCAATTATGCCAAAATGTCGTTTATGAAGTGTGAGACCCTGTCAGCAGCGGCTGCTCTTAAAGGGCCAGCGGCCAATAAAGCGTTCTGTCAGTAAAGTTAATCAAAGCACAAAGGGAACAGAGAAAATCACTCACTGCTCTTGACTGAAGAACGTTTGTAGCTTTAATCAGGATTAGTCTAATTTAATTTATGCAGTGCAGAGGGCGGGGCTTATGAACACGACAGGGACCAGACTTGTCTCACACAAAGTTGGGGGTGGTGGGAGAGGAAGTGATGTCACTCACATGTCTCTGGGGTGGTACTGCAGCTTGAGGATGGGCGACGGGAAGCGGAAGCGCTGGTCACAGTCTCCCGTCAGGACGTCCCACTGGGACACGATGTTATCAGTGGAGGCGCTGACCAGCTTATGTCCATCTCTGCTCCAGCTGAAGCACAACACACACTGATCAACCACTGAGAGAGTGAGTGTATGTGTGTACCTGAGTGAGCAGACGGGGTGTGTGTATGTGTGTACCTGAGTGAGCAGACGGGGTGTATGTGTGCGCTGATGATTTTGGCGATTCCTCGCGTCAGAAAGTCCCAGATGACGATGCGTCCGTCGTTGCAGCCGACGGCGAGGAGAGTTCCCCAGCGGTTAAAGGTGCAGGTCAGAGCCATGCTGATGCAGTCCAGGGTGCCATCGGCCTCCTGCACACACACACATGATATATATATATATATATATATAAGTCTTCATCTAACCAGACAGCACACTATATCTACATATAAGTTTATAAGATGTATTAAAGTGTAAATATATAACGTATATATTGTTGCTGTACCTCTGGATAATTCTGCCCGAACGACTCTGTAAAGTAGAAAACAACGGTAATTATTTTACATCAACATTTCCATCAAATTAATTTACATAATCTGCATAACTACAATAGTACACCACTGTTTATCAATCTGACAGTTCATTTAAGATCAGAGCTGAAAGGTGCATATAATAACAGACATAGATTAAGGAGTCCCGAAAGAACAAGCTTCATATAAATATTAGCTACAATAATAATCGATAAGTTGCTAAGTAGTTTCCATTGAATGTTTATAAACATTAAAAGACGGCTAGCAGGAGTTAGCGCTGAGCTAACAGACGCAGAAAGAGCAGATCTCACCGAGCAGCTCCAGATTCATCTCTGCTGCTACACGAACACACGCTCAGAGAGCAGCGACCGGGGAAATTAAAATATGAACGAAAAATCTGCAGAAACTGACAATATTACAGCATTCCCGATGAGCGACTGCAGCGCGACTGGCGCGGAGCTGCGAGGAAGGACCCCAAAACAAAGTGCCCCGCGGAGCGCCTGAACAAAAACACCAGAAAACCGAGAAATAATTGTTTAGAGTTTGCACCTAAATACCAATAGCGCTACGCTTTCCATAAATTATCTTTCACCAATCATTCTTTATATAAAAAAATACTTTTCGCGTTGCTCTTATTTAATAGACTAATGATACTTTGTCATTAAAGCTAAGCTATAATAAAAAGGCTTGATTTTTTCTTGAAAATTATTATAACAGGGGGTTATTGTGCGCGTGCTACATATATATATATATATATATATATATATATATATATATATATATATATATATATATATATATATATATATATATATAATTATTATTAACTGTTGGCAAGCAAAGGCAGCTGGAACATTTATTAAATATGTAGAATATTTTCCAAAGCTTGTTTGCACTTTATTTGTCACAAAACCTCATTCAATCAGTTCCTCATTTAAACTACGACAGTGTTTTATCAAATAATGTTAGTTTAAAAAATAATATCTTATAAGTTAATCTTTCAACATAATGACGAATTATTATTTTATTTGATGTAATAAGATTGTTATGATAAAAAGCTAAGAGTCTCGAATTTTCCGTTAGAAGGCAACTATTCCTGCTGTTCAACAGTATTTTCCAGTGGTGTTCTGAAACAGCGCGTTCGGATCCAAAATGGCGGCCCGTGGAGTTGCGCCCGTGATTATCCGGGATTCTGGGGACGTGACCAATCAGAGAGCAGATCACGCAAGAAGGCGGGGTAAGGGACCCTCGGAAATTCGGTTGTTACACCATCGTTGGTGCACAAAAATGCCAACTGAACGGCGGGACTGAATTCTAAAATCCTTCTAAACCGTATTTAATGTTCAAAATCATTCGATGTTACTCGTAAAGCTATGTACATCCACGCCGCATAAACGTGAGAGGGATTCTTTGACGTCACTTTAATGCAGACCAATGAGCGGCCTCTATATGTGGGCCACGAGCAGTGTGACCTATCGGGATAGCGCACAGGCAGCATAGAATTAAAACTATAGATCGAAACATCGTTTTAAATGCTCAGTATTATACAATTAATATCAAACAGGCTTTCGGTCGGTATTTACGCGGTAACATAAATATTGAGAGATTCATAGTTGCTTATCTATCTTTACAACGCTTAGAACCTTATATATTAAGCGGTGGGGGAGATCTAGTTTGTGAGTATCTGTGCTCACCGGGGTTGGCGCATGCGCAGTTTGCCGAAACGTTATGAAACTGTTTTGTCCCAGTTCTGTGTGACTGGAGTTTAGGAATCTGAGATATTCCGCGGATATATTTATTAAAACCATCATGAAAATATCACTGGGACTCAGATAAAGTCACTGCACTGCATTGGTGCCGCCTCAGGTAAGTCTGCTCTCACAGTCTGAATTTATCGAATATAAACGACATAAGGTTACATAAAAACCGACAGCATGACCCATTTGTTAAAAACACATACATCTGTATTTAAACCTAAACCTTGTGTTTATCTATAATGTTTTTGTGATGTCTGATGATGTAAGTGACTCGATTGAATGACTGAGGGTCCGATTATTAGACATTTCAAAATTATATGATAAAGTGCTGATACATGTATGCAATGCCTTCTATCCTTTTGTTTTGTAAAAAGTAATTAAAGGTGAAATATTATTTAAAAATGTATTGATGTTATTAGTAGCATAGTATTAGTAGTATTAGTAGCATAATTATTATTAATAATAATTAAATTAACACAGCTTGAATTATTTATTAATGTTATTATTAATACAATACAACAGCCTTCAACAATTATTATTATCAATAATTATCATCATCATCAATACATTCAATTAATAACACTTTTAATTAATTTAATGTGTCAATAATAATAATAATAGTTATGAATGAAACTTTAATTATTATTAACTATTATAATACTAATAAACAGCCTTCTAGTATTATTAATGTAATGTGTTACTGATTGTAATAATATTTCAGATCTGTAAATGTGTCTGTGTGTGTGTTGATGTTTCAGGGGAGATCCGATCATGTCCTCCGTCAACTCGGTCCACTGGTTCCGCAAGGGCCTCCGTCTCCATGACAACCCGGCCCTGCTGGAGGCCCTGCGCGGCGCCCAATCACTGCGCTGCGTTTACTTCCTGGACCCCTGGTTCGCCGGGGCCTCCAACCTGGGCGTCAACAGGTGGAGGTGAGGGACACACACACAGTTTTTATGAATTGTCATTATGATTATCAGAAGACTGTCATCAGAGGGATGATGGTGCTGCCCTCTGGTGGCTGTACAGAAGACACACACTGTGTTTGTTTGGGTGTGTGTCAGTTATGATGAGTCTCCATCTCTCACATCTGTGTGTCTGAGAGTGGAGTTACATTCAGTTATTATGTCTTATGAACTGTTAAACAGTGTGTTCACACTCGCTGTGTTCATGTTGTGCTGTCATGGTTTCTGTACGGTGTGTTCACGTCAGGAAACCGGTTTCCACAGCAACGGCCTACTTTCCTCACGTTGACACGCTGTCATTTTTGTTGTTACTCATGTCCTGTGTGTGTGTGTTGTTCCAGGTTTCTGCTGCAGTGTTTGGAGGATCTGGACTCTAGTCTTCGTAAACTCAACTCTCGCCTGTTCGTGATCCGCGGTCAGCCGGCCAACATCTTCCCGCGGCTCTTCAAGGTACGGCTAACTCCGCCGCGATCATGCTAACCTTTTGATAAAAAGGTCTATACCTTTTGTGTGACCCTCATCCTTCCCTCTGGTCATTTTGACCCGTATACAAATATTTGGTTCATTGGAGGTGTTGCACTTGTACGGAGGCGTATTGCATTCACTTGAAGAAAAAAAATCTACTCTGTTTTTCTGAATTAACGAGTTAATTTTTCATGAGAAAAAAAAGTTTTTGCTCTGTTTTTCTGAATTAACGAGTTAATTTTTCATGGAATTTTTTTTTGCTGTTTTTCTGAATTAATGAGTTATTTTTCATGGAATTTTTTTTGCTGTTTTTCTGAATTAATGAGTTAATTTTTCATGAGAAAAAAAGTTTTTGCTCTGTTTTTCTGAATTAACAGTTAATTTTTTGTGAGAAAAAAAGTTTTTGCTCTGTTTTTCTAAATTAACGAGTTAATTCAGAAAAACAGATCAAAAAAAAAATTCCATGAAAAATTAACTCGTTAATTCAGAAAAACAGAGCAAAATATTTTTTTTCTCACAAAAAATTAACTCATTAATTCAGAAAAACAGCAAAAAAAATTCCATAAAAAATTAACTCGTTAATTCAGAAAAACAGAGCAAAAAAATGTTTTCTCATGAAAAATTAAAGTTTTATGGTTGAAAGTAAAAAAAAAAAAAAAAAAGCAGCCATGACGGGCCCAAGCCGGTGCACCGGCCTTTAGTTACCCTGAAAATATTAGATTATTTTTAGTTATTTTAAAAAGAATGTGAGGAATGTCCTAAAATTACTATTTATTGATTAAATTGAAAGGTAAATAAAATCAAAAATAATAAAAATCTCTAACAAATGTGCATTCAAAATGAAAAAATATTATCAAAAAGTTTTCTGGACAAAAAAAAAAAAACACGTGTTAGTTTAATTTTAAGGCTAAAGGTCATTTTTAGGGCGAGGGGTAAACATGTGACGTGTGTGTGTGTGTGTCAGGAGTGGAAGGTGTCGCGACTGACGTTCGAGTGCGACTCGGAGCCGTTCGGGAAGGAACGAGACGCTGCTATAAAGAAGCTGGCGTCTGAGGCGGGGGTGGAGGTCATCGTGAAGATCTCACACACACTCTACGACCTCGACCGGTGAGAACCTTAAAGGGAAAACTTTCAGACGAACACAATCAGAGTTATATTAAACATGTCCTGGCTCTTCCAAGCTTTATAATGGCAGTAAATGTGTGTGTGTGTGTGTGTCCATGAAAGTGCTGAAAGTAGAAATCAGCGGCTAATTTCCATTTTTGGGAGAACTATCCCTTTAAGTGACTCATCACTGAATCTGACTGACGCTGTTGTCTGATTGGCTGTCAGGATCATCGAGCTGAACGGCGGTCAGCCTCCGCTAACGTTCAAGCGCTTCCAGTCGCTAGCGAGCAGCCTCGAGCCGCCAGAGCCCCCGCTGGACCCGCCCACACTGGGGCTGATGGGAAACTGTGTGACGCCCGTCGGCAACGACCACACGGAGAAATACGGCGTCCCCCTGCTGGAGGAGCTGGGTAACACACACTCACTCACACACACACACACACACACACAGTGTGGTCAGAGCAGTGCATGATGGGAGTGTTTGTGTTAGGGTTCGACACTGAGGGTTTGGCTCCTGCCGTGTGGCCCGGGGGAGAATCAGAGGCTCTGAGACGCATGGACCGACACCTGGGACCCGATTCCACCGCGGTACGACGTCACACACACTAATCCGACCCCTAAACCTACCCATCAAACACACACACACACCCCAGACGTAAATCTCTCTCTCTCTCTCTCTCACAGGCGTGGCAGGAGAACTTCGAGCGCCCGAAGCAGAACTCGAGTCCTCTGCTGGCGAGTCCGCTGGGCTTGAGTCCGTACCTGCGCTTCGGCTGCCTGTCCTGCCGCCTGTTCCACCTCAAGCTCACTCAGCTCTACAAGAAGGTGCACACTCGCTCCCTTACACACTAGAGAAGTGACATCATAATCCGCATGGGTCATGACGGACTCTGTGTTTACAGGTGAAGAAGAACGCCAACCCGCCCATCTCTCTGTACGACAAGCTCTTGTGGAGAGAGTTCTTCTACACGGCCGCCACCAATAACCCGCGCTTCGACCGCATGGAGGGAAACCCCATCTGCATCCGCATCCCGTGGGACCGCAACGCCGAGGCGCTGGCCAAGTGGGCGGAGGCCCGCACCGGGTTCCCCTGGGTGGACGCCATCATGACCCAGCTGCGGCAGGAGGGCTGGATCCATCACCTGGCTCGCCACGCCGTCGCCTGCTTCCTGACCCGGGGGGACCTGTGGATCAGCTGGGAGGAGGGCATGAAGGTGCGCTGAGGGGCATTCTGGGTATCTCTAGGGTTTGAAATATAGAGTTGTGTTCTGTTTTGATGTTTGATATACAGGTTTGTGGCTCTTCATTTCTTTGTATTAATGAACCACTTGTAAACTTATGTTTAACAAAATCGAATGAACCCTAACTGGTCTAGTGATTCGCCAGCGCTGATTTGTTCTTTGGATAACAGCGTCTCTGCTAAAGATGTACAAGCCCTGCGGGTGTGTAATAGCGCCGCGGTGTGTGTCGTGTCAGGTGTTCGAGGAGCTCCTGCTGGACGCGGACTGGAGTGTGAACGCGGGGAGCTGGCTCTGCCACTCCTGCAGCTCCTTCTTCCAGCAGTTCTTCCACTGCTACTGTCCCGTGGGATTCGGCCGGAGGATCGACCCCAACGGAGACTTCATCAGGTGGGAACACACACCGCTGCACATGTAGTGTTTTTGTCCTTTCCAGTCCAAATATCTTAGATCAAGAAGCATTCACTTGATGTGTAAAATGCCATAAGATATTATGTCTTGGGATCTAAATTGAGTTTAATTAAAATTAAAACAAAATTATCTGCCGAGGGGGTAAGAAAAATAATCTGAATTCAAAAAGAAACAAATATTATTTTTCTTATGCCTGTGAATTTCAGATTCACACTCAGAAGAGCTGATTCAGATCAGATTCACACTCAGAAGAGCTGATTCTGATCAGATTCACACTCAAAGGAGCTGATTCAGTTCAGATTCACACTCAGAAGAGCTGATTCTGATCAGATTCACACTCAAAGGAGCTGATTCAGATCAGATTCACACTCAGAAGAGCTGATTCAGATCATATTTACACTCAAAGGAGCTGATTCGGTTCAGATTCACATTCGAAAGAGCTGATTCAGATCATATTCACACTAAAAAGAACTGAGTCAGTTCAGACTCACACTAAAAAGAACTGAGTCAGATCATATTTACACTCAAAAGGGGCTGATTCAGTTCAGATTCACACTCAATGGAGCTGATTCAGATCATATTCACACTCAAAAGAGCTGATTCAGTTCAGATTCACACTCAAAAGAGCTGAATCAGATCATATTTACACTCAAAGTAGCTGATTCAGTTCAGATTCACACTAAAAAGAACTGATTCAGATCATATTCACACCAAAAAGAACTGATTCAGTTCAGATTCACACTTAAAAGAACTGAGTCAGTTCAGATTCACACTAAAAAGAACTGAATCAGATCAGATTCACACATTTAAAAGAGCTGATTCAGATCATATTCACAGTAAAAAGAACTGTGTCAGATCATATTCACACTCAAAGGAGCTGTTTCAATTCAGATTCACACTAAAAGGAAATGAGTCAGTTCAGATTCACACTTCAAAAGAACTGAGTCAGATCAGATTCACACTCAAAGGAGTTGACTCAGATCAGATTAACACTAAAAAGAACGGATTCAGATCATATTCACACTTCAAAAGAACTGAGTTAGATCATATTTACTCTCAAAGGAGCTGATTCACTTCAGATTCACACTCAATGGAGCTGATTCAGATCATATTCACACTCAAAAGAGCTGATTTAGTTCATATTCACACTAAAAAGAAATGAGTCAGTTCAGATTCACACGTCAAAAGAACTGAGTAAGATCAGATTCACACTCAAAGGAGTTAATTCAGATCAGATTCACACTAAAAAGAACTGATTCAGATCATGTTCACAGTAAAAAGAACTGAGTCAGATCATATTCACACTCAAAGGAGCTGATTCAGTTCAGATTCACATTTCAAAAGACCTGATTCAGTTCTGATTCGCACTTCAAAAGAACCGAGTCAGTTCAGATTCACACTCTGCTGAAAGCCTCAGTTTTATCTGGGCGTCTGGTGTTGTGGAGGTTGTGATGTTAATCTCTCCCTTTGATTCCAGACGTTACTTACCTGTCCTCCGAGATTTTCCAGCCAAGTACATATACGACCCCTGGAACGCGCCGGAAGACGTGCAGCTCGCCGCTAAATGCGTGATCGGCGTGGACTATCCCAAACCGATGGTGAACCACGCGGAGGCCAGTCGCCTGAACATCGAGAGGATGAGGCAGATCTACCAGCAGCTCTCCAGATACCGTGGACTCAGTAAGAGATGTTTACCTACTGCTACATTTGATCCTTTTTTTAAAGGTGCAGTGTGTAGTTCGGCATCTAGTGGTGAGGTTGTGTATTGCACCGACAGGAAATGATGTCGTCGTCTGAAACAGCAGAGAGTAGCCAGTTAAACAATGAGGTTTCTTTACAAAGATAAATTAAGAAATTAGGTTTACTTAACAAAACCCAGAACAGAACAAAACCCAGTAAGACGATACCGTCAATACAAAACACATAAACAGAAAGTAGGCTGTACGTGTGATTATCTGTTAAGATGTGTGTGTAAAACTGCCCCTCGTTTTCTTTCACCCGTCAGGCCTTCTCGCCGCGGTTCCATCCAACAACAGGGAGGACGTGGGTGTAAACGACGCCCGAGGGGCAACAGCACCCCCTGAGCGTCGGAGGATGCAGAGCAGCTCGCCAACTCAACGTAAGTGTTTACAATCAGACGTCAACATCACATAAGTGTGTTTGAGCTAACGTCAGTGCGCTGTAATGCTCTGTGTGTCCAGCAGGGGTCAGGAGAGAGCAGACCGGTCCGAAACAAGCCTCCAAATACCGACACTCCCTCGGTGAGTCCAGCAACAAGTCCTTTGGTTTATTCGATGACCTTTTGTGAAGGTTTGCTGAAAATGTTTTTGTGTTTGTCCCCTGCAGGCCACCGTACGTCACCCTACACGAACCACGGCCACGAGTTCGCCGTCCCACAACAACCAGGTAAAAAACATGTGCATGATATATGGGATGTTTTGGAACTTCAATGGTTTGCGAATAAAGTTTGATGTTGATTCGCTTTAGGGCGTTCGAGTTGGCTGGTCGGGGGCGGGACTGGAAAGAGAGAAAGGGAGGCGGAGCATAACGGTTCCCATAGTGATAATGGCCCCTCCTCTTCAGCGCAACTAAAAGATTATGAGGTTCGTCAGAGTTTCAAACTAACGATGTTTTGCTAACTTAAAATAGTAGAAACGCTCAGATATCAATTCCTGTTTCTTTTCCAGAAGAGGCGGGAAGACGCAGGGGGAGTGGCCTTCTCTTCCTAAGCCCCACCCACTGACTGATCGTAAAATTTCCCTCGCGTGTTAAGCACAAACATTCGGAGTACTTAAAAAAACGATTAAACGGCTGATCCAGTCAGATTGTGGCCTAGAAGTAATTTTAACTTTTAAAAGGGGGCAAAATTATAATGTTTATTTATTTATTCCAAGTATTGATTTTAAAAATCAGATGTAAATACTGTCGTGACCATTCACACCAAAACGCTATGTGAACGGTCTTGTTTGCTAGAGTCAAACAAATGTTCGTCTAAATGTTTTGATAGCTCAGGATTTATATTGTACTTTGACGAACACATGAACTAAATTCTTATTGGCCGACACATTTTTGTCGCCAAATGAGAAACCCGTTTTCATCGATTTTATCCAAAACCACATTTGCGCGACATTTAGATGGATCCAGTGTTCTCACCTGTACATACCTGCATCTGTTTCCATGGCGATGTGAGTCACATGGTCCCGGAGTCGAACACGTTTGGGTCCAAACTACTTGTAACTGTATGACGGATGAAGGATTGTCCCATCTTCTGTCTCAACGACTCTCTTTTGTTTAGATGTCGTTGGAGATGAAAAACGTTCGTTATTATAACGTTTAAGTGTTTTTTGCACAGTTTACGTCATCGATCTTCCATCGCTCGCTGTACATTATTGTCACCTGTTATTTTCATCCACGCTTCCATCTCCACGTCTTCAAGTATTTTGTATATGACAGCAGTATCTGATGTAGCTGTACATTTTTACTGCCGGTGTTTTTCTACAGAATTATCATAGCTGTTTCGAATTTTAAATATACAGTACATGTATATCATACCAGCATTTGTTTCTTAGTCTGCATGTGGTACTTCATCATTCAGCTAATAAAAAATATTTTAACAAATTGAGTGTTGTATGTCTCTTATTGTATAGATTTAGATCTCGTAAAGAGTTAGCTGCTAGCATTTCAGATCGTACATTCTTCAACTTAAATATACACGTTAAGTGATTTGTTTTGCTCATGTGACTGAGGCTGACCTGCCTGCAGTGATATAAAGGTAATAAATATTAAAAGCTATTTAAACATTTCCGTGTTCAGTTAACGTAAAATAAATGTAGTCAATTTTTATGGCTGACAATCAAATAATCGGCTAGCATTGCCTGATCAATACATAAATTTAAGTTCGCAAGTTCACCGATTAGCCTGCTAACCTATCACAACGTGTTTGTTACTACATACATTTTAGTAGGTAAGATAGCTGATTACCATGTTAAGCTATCAAAACGTGTTCAAGTAACTACATAAAATTTAGTAACATAACCGATCGGCGATTAGCCAGCTAAGCTATCGGAAAGTGTTCGAGTTACAACATAAATTTCAGTTTGCAAGTTCACCAATTAGCCTGCTAACCTATCACAATGTGTTTGTCACTACATACATTTTTGTTAGTAACGTAACTGATTAGCATGCTAAGCTATCCAAACGTCTTCAAGTTACTACATAGATTTCAGTTAGCAAGTTCACTGGTTAACCTGCTAACCTATCACATCCAATTTAGTACATTTTCATTAGTAACATGGCAAGCTGATTAGCATACCAAGCTATCATGTGTTGCTGCTGCTACATACATTTCAGATAGTTGATTAGCCTGCTAAAATATCACTCTGTGCATAAATAATAAATAGCTGTTACATAAATATACCTAAGCTACTTGATTAGCTTGTTAAGATATTACAGTCAATAATTTAACCAATTAACCAAATCAAAATCAAGATTCTCCTCAGACTTCTGCAACATACTTAAAAAGAGTACATTAAATTATTTTAAAAAGTAATTGCGAATTTCACTCACAATTCTGACTTTTTTTCTTCGCAATTTAGTCTGAATTACGAGATGAAGTTGCGCGATGGCATTTTCTCTAAAGCGGAAACAAGCTTCCATTATTACGATTTGCTTTTTGACGGTAAAAATTTTACTAGCGTAGCTAAAATTGTGTATTTTCGTAGAGTGCAATATCTGCTCATAACTGATCAAACTTATGCAAAGTTATCATTGAAAACACTTTCCCCAACATCTTTTACATGACTTTATTAAATTCAAATAATAAAAACAGACATTTATAAACACACAATCCAACCGATAACATCGCAGGAGAAGTCTGTTAACAGTCTAGAGAAAAACGTAAATTAACGTTCGAAAGCGTCACCGATAATCGTGTCTTTGGTCGCAGATCTGAGATGATTTGAGAAAAACCCGACAGTATCAAACATCAAACTGATTATGCAGTTACAACACAGTATGACGTACACAAAACTCTTCGTCTCGGATGTTGATTGGTCGAAAACATCGTCAACGTCTCTGTAACGTGTTCTCGCTATAATCTACCATTTAATGGCGGTCGACAAACCAACTTTAGTTGTAATCTCCATTGTGATCCTTGGTTTCACTCTGATTTGTCTTTCCTCTTTCCTGTGACTTTATTGGCTACCGTCGAGCCCATCGAGGACACGCCCCCTGCCACAGCCGAGACTCCGCCCTTCACTAGGCCGACGCCCACCGAGGGGACTGCGGTCACAGCCGATTTGGTGATTTCGTAACTTTTCCCGCCCAGCCAGGAGACTCCGCCAACTGTGGCTCCGACCACGCCCCTCACTACACCCGTCACCCGCCAGATCATCCCGGGCGGAGCCGTCGCGAGGTCCTTACCGCCCTCTGCTGGCGATTAGAGGAACAGCGCTCAGTTATAAGAAAACATTTAACATTAATAACCAGAAAAAAACAAAAACGGATTGAAATTGGTGACGTGTGTAGCATGCAAACGTTTATTATGCATCTCTTGCATAAAACTCCTTACCGCCATCTGCTGGCGATTGAAGGAAACGTCGCTTAGTTCAAATAATGCACCGAACTTTTGTGTCTTAATTCTTAAGATTTGCAATTAAAAAAAGAAATATAAATGGCAGACAATTTTTTTTTATAATAGTAATGCACAAAACATTTAACATTAATAACCAGAAGTAAAACCGAACCGGGTGAAATATGAGCAGATTTCATATTTCCTGGTGATGTGTGTCGCATGTAAACGTTTATGCATCTCTTGCATCATCAAAAAACATTTAGTCCGAAAGCAAGCATGAATCCCCAGTGCGCAGGAACGCCTCGCAGGAGAAGTGTGTTATTCCCCAACGAGTCACACAAACACTGAAATAGCCAACAGCAAATCTCACATCATCTCACGAGAGCGTGTGTGTGTGTGTGTGTGTGTGTGTGTGTGTGTGTGTGTGTGTGTGTGTGAACTAAATAAACTGTAGTTACATGATGATCTCCAGATGGAAGCTAAATCTTCACACATGTAAAAATGAATAGAGTAGATGATGTGTGTGTGTGTGTGTGTGTGTGTGTGTGTGTGTGTGTGTTGTGATCAGATGATTATGAGTTATGAAGACTCGTACCTGTGTCTGTGTGTTCCTCTTGTCCTCCATATGTTTCACTCCTGGACGGAACTTCTGAATTCACACTCTAAATCAGGGAAATAATAATATTCACAAAGTTTACTAATGAATCAATTTATACACATTTTAAAAATCGAAACTGCAGGTGAGATGCAGGAACACTAAACAGGAGATCACATGTGAAATTACTATCATTATTAGTGCGATGATTCCAGAATGTCGATACATTGAAACTTCATTTTCTTTATGTTAAAATTTCAAACACACTCCTGTTGGTGTGTTTTCTGCTTGTGCATGATGCATCTCTCAAATGCGACTTTAAATAATATTTCTGAAAGATGCAATATCGCTCCGAAGAACACTTTCATAAAGTGTTTATCATATGAAATGAGATGCAGATTTGTCCTCACCTTCACCATGATGAGCAGAGGAAACTTCACCGCATTCCTCTCCAGACGCGCACAGACCTCATCAATGTGAGTGTGTGTGTGTGAAGAGACTCCACTGTGGCGACGTGGCGATCAATCCACACCAGGATGCGAATCAACCGGGCTCATGAATATTCATGACGTAACGGGACGCTCGCGGAGTGCTCCTCTGTGATTGGTGGAAAAGGGGGCGTATTGACTCAAAGGAATGAGTTATGAATAGCAATCGCGTTACGTGACTGGACGCTCCGAGAAAATAAACAAGGAACGTCGGCAAAACCTAATTAATATTCATGAGCACCGCCTTCGCCATAGTAGGATTGGCCATAGATATCTGCATAAATATATTATAATATATATATTATATAGATATCTATGGGATTGGCGACTTCAACCCCCGGATATTGCGTCACAAGAACTGGATATTCAAAATCACGTTCTTAAACATGATCAAAAAAAAGAGAAGAAAGCTATACTAATAACTGATATACACTCCAAAAATTCAATTAAAAAATCCTTTTTTTTTCTTTTTTTTTTTAAATTAAAAATTTTTTTGTTTGTTATTTTTGGATCGTGATGACTGATTGTTTATCAAATTAATTATAAATATTTTTTTTCTATTTTTTTATTCTTAAACAAAAATGTCAACCAGAAAAGCTCTTAAGAATTTATGGAATTAACAATAGCAAACAGCACTTTATTAAAATGGTAAAATGATTCATATTTATTTCTCTGACTGCATGTGAGGAGATGCAACTCTGTTACGTATGATTTTTATTTAAACACAATTTATCTTTTATTTTGCACATGATATTTAATGACAGACAAACAAAATGTGCATTAGAAAGATTTTCAAGTTTCATAATATACCTTATTTGGTTAACAAAAACTCTCATGTACAAAAAAAACCACACCAGTTCAAACGAGCAACTCCCAGTATGTTTGAGTTCAAATGAAGCGCGACATCATGCTGTTCCGTTCGGTATGTCACATGATCCTCAAGTACAGTCATGTGACATCTTCGCTGAGTCGTACAGTCTCTGGCGTCCAGCTGGAGGGGCGGGACTTTTGATCAGAGCTGCCACTCAAACGTTTCACCCCTCGGTGTGGCTCCGCCCCCTCTAGAAGCTCCTCCTCCTCCTGCAACTCACGCTTAAGCCCCGCCTCCATCGGGTCATCAGTCACATCTGCAGGGAGGTCAAACAAGTCAGTGTTTATGATAATCTGGTGGTATTTTCAAGCTTTTTAAAGAGTGAACGCTCAGCTATGTCTCAAAAGTATACGTTTATTGAGCGTTTTACCTCGCGTGAGTTCTGCCGTTTTCTGCTGCTCCGTGCGCACCTGACGCATCAAACCCAGGTTCCTCTGACTCGCCTCTGTGTGGCACACCATGGGACAAGGATAGTCCTTCCCTGCACACACACACACACACACGGGTCAAAACATTACTAAACCCCAGTGGCAGTGATGGGTTAGTTAGCGTCTAACATCTTTGCGTACCGATGATGCAGCCGGCGCTGAGTTGGACGTCTTTAGGTGCTTTCCACGGCTCGTAAATATACTGAGAGGGGAAGTTCTTCAGCACGGGCAGGTACTTCCTGCAGATCCAACACAGAAGTCATGAATACTAAACAGCAGGGGCGTGGCAGAACATCATGAATATTAAACAGCGATGGGCATGGCAGAACATCATGAATATTGAACAGCGGTGGGTGTGGCAGAACATCATGAATATTAAACAGCAGGGGCGTGGCAGAACATCATGAATATTAAACAGCAGTGGACGTGGCAGAACATCATGAATATTAAACAGCAGGGGCGTGGTAGAACATCATGAAAATATTAAACAGCAGTGGACGTGGCAGAACATCATGAATATTCAACAGCAGGGGCGTGGCAGAACATCATGAATATTAAACAGCAGGGGCGTGGCAGAACATCATGAATATTAAACAGCAGGGGCGTGGTAGAATATCATGAATATTAAACAGTAGTGGGCGTGGCAGAACATTATGAATATTAAACAGCGGTGGGAGTGGCAGAACATCATGAATATTAAACAGTAGTGGGCGTGGCAGAACATCATGAATATTAAACAGCAGGGGCGTGGTAGAATATCATGAATATCAAACAGCAGCATTTTTAAGCATTTTTTAAAGCATTTTTGCTTGTGTGGAGTGAGCGTGATCCTACCTCAGATACTGTCCTTGAGGGTCAGTCCGACGACCGAAGCGCACCGGGCAGAAGATCCTGGTGTACTTGTGGAAGAACGCGCTGGCGGACAACCACATCCAGTTCCCAGCGTTCAAGCTGTAGTCTGCGTCCAGCAGGAACTCCTCGAACACCTGAGAACAGACACGGAGGCGGCTGAAACACCTGTACGCATCACTCAATACGGGCTCACGCACCGGGTAGTTCTATGAGCTCGCCACCAGGGTGTTGACCCGAGAACTGATGGTTCTCTTAGGACCACAGAACCAGTCACAAGTGTCAGTTTTTTTTAAACATGGAGAAGCACACACACACACAGACGGCCCCTCAGCGCACCTTCATGCCCTCCTCCCAGCTGATCCACAGGTCCCCCCGGGTCAGGAAGCAGGCGACGGCGTGGCGAGCCAGGTGATGGATCCAGCCCTCCTGCCGCAGCTGGGTCATGATGGCGTCCACCCAGGGGAACCCGGTGCGGGCCTGAGGACGAGAGCGTTACTGACGCCACACAACCCAAGAGGACAGAGCAGAGTCCTGCACACGGCGGCACGCTAACGTTTGTGCAACGGGTGGAATAATGTGTCGGGTGCAGTGCGGACGTGGCTCTAATGCGGTGCGGAGGCGGGTCAGGTGCCGGTAGGCTGTGGTGCGGACGCGAGTCGGGTACGGAGCGTACGTGGGTCGGGTGCGGGGCGGACACGGGTCAGTTGTGGGTCGGATGAGGGTCAGGTGCGTAATTTAATATATTTAATATATATATTTTCATAATTTGGATAAAAGTTTTAGACTGGTTGCTTAATTGCATTGACTTAGAATGCCTAATGTTGGTTTATTGATTGTGTTAGGCACAGTGAATGACTGTGACTCAGTAAATGAATCAGTGAATGAATGACTCAGTGAATGATTGTGACTCAGTGAATGAATCAGTGAATGAATGACTCAGTGAATGATTGTGACTCAGTGAATGATTGTGACTCAGGGAATGAATCAGTGAGTGAATGACTCGGTGAATAACTGCGAATCAGTGAATGACTCAGTGAGTGAATGACTCAGTGAATGACTGTGACTCAGTGAATGAATCAGTGAGTGAATGACTCTGTGAATAACTGCGAATCAGTGAATGACTCAGTGAGTGAATGACTCAGTGAATGACTGTGACTCAGCGAATGAATCAGTGAGTGAATGACTCAGGGAATGATTGTGACTCAGGGAATGAATCAGTGAGTGAATGACTTTGACACAGCGAATGAATCAGTGAATGAATGACTCAGTGAATGACTGTGACTCAGCGAATTAATCAGTGAGTGAACGACTCAGTGAATGACTGTGACTCAGCGAATGAATCAGTGAGTGAACGACTCAGTGAATGACTGTGACTCAGCGAATGAATCAGTGAGTGAATGACTCAGTGAATGACTTTGACTCAGCGAATGAATCAGTGAGTGAACGACTCAGTGAATGACTTTGACTCAGCGAATGAATCAGTGACTGAAAGACTCAGTGAATGATTGTGACTCAGCGAATGAATCAGTGAGTGAATGACTCAGTGAATGACTGTGTTCCTGTCGTGTGTTCTGTTAGTAACTGCGGAGTGGGTTTATCAAACCGGACCCGCGCAGGACTCTGGCACAGGCGCTGAACATGCGGTTCTCTTACGGTTCTCCACTTCTCCAGAGACTCGGGCTCGTGGTACCAGCGGATCTGCAGACATATCGGGTTCCCCTCCATCTTGGTGAAGTTTGGCGTGGCGGCCGCAACGGTGTAGAAGAACTCGCGCCACAGAAGCTGGCCCTGAAGAGACACGGGCGGCAGCGAGTGGTTCTTCGACTGCGGAGGGAGAACGTCAGAAGCTCAGGGACACATCATGAACACCAGACTCTCTCCGTGTGTGTGTGTGTGTGTGTGTGTGTGGTGAGTCTGGTGAGTCAGTCGGATCGGCCTGTGTTGTTATTGCCGGAGTCTGTGAAGCTTGTGTGAAGGCTCCGCCCTCTTCTGGACGGAGGCGGAGCTAAAGCTCATTTGCATTTAAAGGGACACACACACACACAAAGAAACGACGTGCTTTTGCTCACACCCAAAAAGGGGCAAATTTGACAAGCTATAATAAATGATTTTGAGCTGAAGTTTGACACACACATCAGATCAGCAGCCGCTCTGGAGAAGAGTCTGACCTGAGCGTAGACGCTGGCGAGTCTGTGGTAGAAGCTGCGCACCGACAGACAGCCGAGGCTCAGGTACGGGCTGAGCGCTGTAGTGCTGGGCAGGAGAGAGTTCGGCACCGTACGCGGCTTGCAGTAGCTCGACACCCATCCCTACACACACACACACACACGTCAGTACCGAACCAATCAGATTCATGCAATGATATTTTTCATTCATGTTAGACTAATATTTGACCATTTCAATGACCAAACACAAATTGTAATACTTCAACTTTTAGTTAACAATAACAAAACTGACGGACTCGTTTAAAATATTTCTATTTAGATTTGATATTTTTTATTTCAGTTTAGTTTTAGAAATTACAGAAGTTATTTTATTAGTTAGTTGCCAAGGAAACATTTCAAACATTCATTTCAGTTTTTCATGTTAAATTTCTATTTGACTTCATTTCAGATTTATTTGAGTTACCAACCAGTGATTATTAAGAGTTTGATATAAAAGAGTTTTTATTATTAGTTAAGAATGAAAAAAAAAGTTTTCTAATGACTCAGTGAATTAATTACTCAGTGAACCAATCATCAGCAAATGACTCAGGTGAACAAATGACTCAGTGAACGAATGACTCAGTGAACGAACGACTCAGTGAATGAATTATTCAGTGAACCGATCAGTGAATGATATATCAGCAAATGACTCAGTGAACAAATGACTCAGTGAACGAACGACTCAGTGAATATATCAGCAAATGACTCAGTGAACGAATGACTCAGTGAACGAATTACTCAGTGAACCAATCAGTGAATAATATATCAGCAAATTACTCAGTGAACAATTGACTCAGTGAATGAACAACTCAGTCAATATATCAGCAAATGACTCAGTGAAAAAATGACTCATTGAACGATTGACTCAGTGAATTAATTACTCAGTGAACCAATCAGTGAATGATATATCAACAAATTACTCAGTGAACAAATGACTCAGTGAACGAATGACTCAGTGAATGAACGACTCAGTGAATGAACGACTCAGTGAATATATCAGCAAATGACTCAGTGAACAAATGACTCAGTGAACGAATGACTCAGCGAATGAATGATTCAATGAACAAATGACTCAGTGAATTAATGACTCAGTCAATGAATGACTCAGTGAATGAATGACTCAGTGAATATGTCAGCAAATGACTCAGTGAACAAATGACTCAGTGAACAAATGACTCAGCGAATGAATGAGTCAGTGAACAAATGACTCAGCGAATGAATGACTCAGTGAATGAATGACTCAGTGAATGAACGACTCAGTGAATATGTCAGCAAATGACTCAGTGAACAATTTACTCAGTGAACGAATGACTCAGCGAATGAATGATTCAGTGAACGAATGACTCAGTGAACGAATGACTCAGTGAACGAATGACTCAGAATGTGTGTGTAGTCGCACCTGACTCTGGAAGTGTGTGTGGAGCCTGTGGAGCGCGTGTGTCTCTCCGCCGGGCCACAGTGTCTCAGACTGAACCTCCAGACCCAGATCGGCCAGAGACGGGACGCCGTACGCCAGCTCGGGATCCGCAGGGGTCGGGCATCTCCTGCACACACACTCACACCCATCACCAACACACTCTTACCGTCGTCAATGTAAAACAAACGTGGAATTACAGTCACAGTAAGGCCCAAAACACGGCATTGCCATCACGATGAGTCACAGATTCTCCCGTCTGCGATTCATTCCCACACACACTTGGCAGACTGAAGAAGCATCTGCTCGATGAGAGCGTCAGACACACACACACACATGGTCCTTACAGGAAGTCCTCAGCACTGACGTCCCGGCACGGTTTCTCTGGCTCGCCCAAAACCGACAGAACGTGCAGGAACTTCTTGTATGTGAGCGGAGGAGAGCCGCCGTTAGCCTGAATGATCCTGGAGAGAGGCAGAAACAGGTCACACACACACACACACACACCTGAACCAGCCCATGATCCTCTCTCCCTCGAGACATCCCAGGTGTGTGTGAGATGTATGAATCTAAGGCTCTTCCAAGCTTTGAAGAGTGTCATACACACCAAGAATGGGTTCAGGGAGAGTAAATTACGGGCTAATTTTCATTTTTGGGTGAACTATGCCTTTGACGCGTTAATCACGCGGTTCTTCGCTCATGACGCGTCGTCGCGTCGCGCACCTCTGGACGTCGTACAGCGTGTGCGACACACACGTGTGCGTTTGCAGTCCGCGTTCCTCCGCGAGCGCTTGTATGTCCCGCTCCACGCGGGCGTGATACGGCTCCACCTCGGTGTCGTAGCTGATCCGCGTGATGCTCCAGCGGGTCACGAGGTCGCGCAGGACAGTCGCCGTCGAGCCGCGCAGGACGTAAAGCCGCGAGCCTAGCGCACGCAGACGCGCGTCCAGATCCTCCAGGCTCTGCAGGATGAAGCGCCAGCGGGTCGGAGCCACGGCCGTCGTCTCCTCGAGGAGCGCGCGGTCCAGCACGAACACGGGGAACAGCACGGCGGACGAGGCTAGCGCCCCCTGCAGGCCGGGGTTATCGTGCAGGCGTAGGCCTTTGCGGAACAGGTGGATGGTGCGGTGGCTCATGGCGAACGAGTCTGAAACACAGGCAATCCAACAAGCTCTTTATCAGCGGCGAGAGCGCCCAAACGTGATGTTACCATGGTAAATGTAAAAAACACGGCGTTTCAATAATGATAAGGCCAAATATATGGTATAACCATGGTAAATATAAAAAAAATGGCTTTGTCATAATGATAAGGTTCAAATGAAGGTTTTGCCATTGTAAAAAGACGGCATCACCAAAATGATAAGTCCCAAAACATGGTATTATTATGGTAATTGACAAAAATCATTATATTACTATGGTGGTGTCCAAAACATCACAATGGTACATGTGAACCTGCAGTACATTAATTAAGACAAATCTTTATATCTAACGTATATAATTAATAATATATATTTAAGTTATGATCCATTATGACAGCACCTTTAGCTTCACATTTCACCACGTGACCGAGAGATAAACATGAACACAGCTCAAATTTAATACGCATCTTTAGATTAATATGCACTGTATTGCTAGAATATTTATACATAGATCAATATTTAAATAATAATGTTTGTCATTTAACTTAATGTTTTACCGATTACTTTTTTATGATCAAAACTATGTCTCCCACCTTTAGTTCGCCTCAGACAACATCCAGTCCGACACTTCAACCAATTAAACGTTGGAAACACAAACCGTGTGTTTGAATATAATTACCGACAACTAATTAATATTTAATAGAGGATCATAACGTGTGAATATGCGAATTAGCGATAGCAGAGCCAGAACCCAAAACATCGCTTCTATGACCTGATCTCGCCCTCCTCCTCACTTCCTATTGGACGGCCACATCCATATGATACTGAAATCGGGCTTCTGATTGGTCACCTCCGTTCAGGCTCACATTCCTCAGCATGTGATTGGACGTGACGACTGTAACTCAAATGTAAACAACCGGCGTTCTAGTCTAGCCATGAGTGATATGGGAAACAAATCAAACATTAAATACCCAACATTAGTTTTGTAAAACAGTGATATTGAAGTAGTTTGAAGGAGTGAATCGACATCGCAGCGCGTGTTTAGTGTGGATTAGGTCAAACTACTGAATGTAGGTCAAATCTCGCGACCTCTAGTGGACATAATAAACACACATAACATGATCATAAAGGGGTTGTTTTAAAATTACTTGTCACATCACCACCAAATAATGGCATTAGTGTGTGTTGGTAGTAATTTTCGTTGAAAGAGTCCATTCACGTCTCTATTTTCTTGATATGACTATATATAATTATATTTCACAATCAATTATTTAATTCAGTTTATTAAATGAAGCCTACACACGAATTCATGTTTATCATAAGCGCGGTGAGTTTGGCTGTGGGCGTGGCTAAACGTGGAGACCCCGCCCCTCCGCTGGACACGTGTTTGATCGCCACTGACAGGCTGTCTCTCTCTCTTTCTCTCTCTCTGTCTCTCTATCTTTGTGAGTGTGTGTGTGTTCGAGTCAGAGATTCAGCAGCATCAGACAGAGATGAACAGAGAGAAGTGGAGGACTGCACAACAACTACACACTCCGTCCGACAGTGAGTACAAACACACACACATAACACTCATTAAATGATAAACACACACACATTGACCATGGTAAACACATGTTGAGGTGTAATACTGAGCTCATGATGTTTACCGCCTCAGCCTCTGAAAACTGCTATTTTTATGTTTGTCCATTGTAAGTTTGTGATGAAGTAACTTTAGCACAAATGTAAGTGTGTGTTAAAGACTGAAGACTTAAAGGTTTTAGGAAGTTCCTGAGCTGAAGTGTGTGACGGATGAACTGTCTTCTGTTGTAGAAGTGAGACTTGAAGACTGTGTGTGTCTTGTTTCTCTTTATCACACACACACACACTCTTGTTCTGTTTGTTTGGCCTCTTGAACCTTGACTGGAAATAAGAAAATGAAAGCGGAAAATGATTCAGTCCTAATTTCTTCAGAGTTTCCCACCAAGTGGAATTAAAGGAGGAGTTCACTTTAAAAACACTTTAGCTGATAATTTACTCGCCCCCTCGTCATCCAGGATGTCAACGTCTTTCTTTCTTCAGTGGAAAAGAAATTAAGGTTTTTGATTAAAACATTCCAGCATTTTCTCCATATAATGGACTTCAATGGGGTCCAAACGGTTCAAGGTCCAAAAGTCACTTTCAGTGCAGCTTTAAACGACACCAGACGATGAATAAGGGTCTTATCAATAAATAAGCTCAAGTGCTCGCCTTGCTCTGACGTGTCACTATCATTGTAGATTAACAGTGTGTGTGTGTGTGTAGCTGGTGTCCTGGCGTGTGGATCAGAAATGGATCTCGGAGCCATGAAGAAGATCAGCTCCATGTTCTCGACGCTTCAGGAGAAACTGCACAGATCCAGTGAGTCTCTCTCTCTCTCTCACACACACACACACACACACATCCTCTTTCACACGTTCACCTAGTCTCTAACCACATGTGCATCTTCAGCAGGTACACACACACTCATTTATGATGGACAGATGCGCTTGTATGACAGTCTGTGGGTTGTGCTGGACTCTTGCTGTGTCTTGAATAAATGTTGTTGTTTGCTGAAGTGGATCTGATGAGTGATGCGTTTCCTGTGAGGTTTGGCAGCACAATGAGTCAGTGAGCGTCGCATCGCTGTGGTTCCTCGCTGTTAAAGGTCTTGTGTGTGTTTGTAAGGAAAAACAAACGTGTGTGTGTGTGTGTGTGTGTGTAGAGCGCAGCGCCTCCGACCCCTCCGCACCGCCGGCCCCGAGGCCTGAGCCGGCTCCGGACCGCAGTCACACGGGTCAGCTGTTCTTCGAGTACCTGCTGGTGGTCAGTCTGAGGAAGAGGAAGAGCGAGGAAGCTTACGAGCCTCACATCACGTACCAGTTCCCCAAGGTCAGACTCAGGCCTCGTATCGTCATCATATATACATCAGTGTATACTGACCTGTGTGTGTGTGTGTGTGTGTGTGTAGCGTGAGGTGATGGGGCGACGGCAGCGAGAGGAAGAGGAGAAGTGCATGAAGGCCGCTCATCTCTTCTGCTTCCCTGAGGGAATCAACTGGGCACCTCTGACTGAGTACAGCAGGTACACACACACACACACACACACACACACACACACACACACACACACAGAAGGTCAGAAGAAAATTAAAATTAGAACTTTCTGAGTGAATCTCTGAGTGACTCTCTGAGTGACTCTGACTGACTCAACTATTTGAATTATTCTCTTTGAAACTTTTAATCATTGTATGAACCAGTCACAATCAAATGATCCATCAATAATCAATTGACTCTCTGAGTGACTTTCTGAACGACTCTCTGAATGAATCTCTGAATGACTCTCTAAGTGACTGTCTGAGTGACTCTCTAAGCGACTCTCTGAATGACTCTTTGAATGATTCTCTGACTGACTCTAAGCAACTCTCTAAGCGACTCTCTGAATGACTCTCTGACTGACTCTGAGTGACTCTGAGTGATTCTCTAAGCGACTCTCTGAATGACTCTCTGAATGACTCTGAGTGACTCTCTTAGCGACTCTCTGAGTGACTCTCTAAGTGACTCTCTGAATGACTCTGAGTGACTCTCTGAATGACTCTCTGACTGACTCTGAATGACTCTCTGACTGACTCTAAGCGACTCTCTGAATGACTCTCTGACTGACTCTGAATGACTCTCTAAGCGACTCTTTGAATGACTCTCTGACTGACTCTGAGTGACTCTCTGAATGACTCTCTGAATGACTCTCTAAGCGACTCTCTGAATGACTCTCTGAATGACTCTCTGACTGACTCTGAGTGACTCTCTGAATGACTCTCTGAATGACTCTCTAAGTGACTCTCTGAATGACTCTCTGAATGACTCTCTGACTGACTCTCTGAATGACTCTGACTGACTCTGAGTGACTCTCTGAATGACTCTCTGACTGACTCTGAGTGACTCTCTGACTGACTCTGAGTGACTCTCTGAATGACTCTCTGAATGACTCTCTGACTCTGAATGACTCTCTGACTGACTCTGAGTGACTCTGAATGACTCTCTGAGTGACTCTCTGACTGACTCTGAATGACTCTCTGAGGCCCCGTCCACACTACTGCGTTTTCGTTTAAAAACGGAGAATTAAAACGAATACGATCTCCGTCCACACCAGCGTTTTATCTGCGTATTAGAAACGATCTCCGTCCACATTAAAACGACTGAAAACGCAGATTACGTGACCATTCACCAACACTGGGCATGTGCGTGCCGGTGTAAACAGTGATTGACGAATCAGGGAAGGATACGTCATGACTGATAACACCCAATCATAGAGCCAAGCGTCAGCCTCTGCGTCTTCGTTTCTAAACTCCTCCGTTTTGTCTCGTCCACACTAAAACGCCCTCCGGAGATTCAAAACGCAGCTGCAGCGTTTCTAAACTTCTCCGTTTTAGGTCTTCGTTTTTCCCGTTTTAGTGTGGACGGGAGGTGCAAACGTAGTAAAAGGTCTCCGTTTTTAAACGAAAACGCAGTAGTGTGGACGGGGCCTGAGTGACACTCTGACTGACTCTGAGTGACTCTCTGACTGACTCTGAGTGACTCTCTGACTGACTCTGAATGACTCTCTGACTGACTCTGACTGACTCTGACTGACTCTGAGTGACTCTTTGACTGACTCTGAGTGACTCTCTGACTCTGAATGACTCTCTGACTGACTCTGAGTGACTCTGAATGACTCTCTGAGTGACTCTCTGACTGACTCTGAATGACTCTCTGAATGACTCTGACTGACTCTGAGTCAGTGTTGCCACAGTTACTTTGAAAAAGTAACTAAGTTATTTTACAAGTTACTTGCTTTTTAAAGTAACTAAGTTACTTTACAAGTTACTTGATTTTAAAAGTAACTAAGTTACTTACAAGTTACTTTTATTAGTTACATTCAGCAGTTGCCGACAACACACCTCAACATAACGACCTTAACATAAAAAAAACACACGATCTCAACATAAAAATGATAACCAGTTTTGCCAACATTCACTTTATTGGAAGTGTATTTTTAACAGTAACATCAACAATCTATCTCCTGTCATTTAAAGTTTAACTTAAAAACTATTTCCTGAAAAAAACATGTTTTACAAAAAAAAAAAGTCTTTCTTGACTCAACTTAAGTCTTTCTTCACCTCACTTAACATAAATACTTTTTTTTATAAAAAATAAAATAAAGACAGCCTTTCTTGTCTTCACTTAACATAAATACTTGTCTTTATAAAAATGTAAAATATAGACTATAAAATTTCTTGACCTGACATATTTAACAGTTAACACTGTGACAAAACTTACTATTCATAATCTACATTTTTTCTTTTTTTATCTTAATCTTTAATCCCATGTTATGAGTTAATGAGAGAGGCGAGTAAAACCAGTGGTTGTACATCATTAACAGAAGCTTCTCAAACCTCTCGGGTTGAAACGAAGGCGAATCAACCGTGTTTAATCGCAGCATTTCCTCCACACCAAACTGCCCGACCAACTTCTTCAACTCTCCCCACTTACTGGTTTTGCAACGAAGTCCAGCTTTTGTGGTGGGGAACCTGCTCTCTGCTTCGCATCACCTGGCGTGACTTGCTCTGTAAGTTTGACTGTGCGGTGCTGCGAATCCAAATGTTTTTGTTTTTTTCAAATTTGACGAAGTGTTTCTGTAGGTAGATAACACTTTGTCACCGCCAGCAGTTTACAACGGACCTTAATGTTGCCATCTTTAGCTGAGACAAACGCAAAATAGTGACTGTATTTCCAGCTAGAAAAAGCGCATCTCTCTCCTCCCTCCAACGTTGTTTACATTTGTGTCGCTGCGTGCGTGGTACACGTGACGTGAACCTCATGCTGAAAACGTGACTTGTCGCGCACACTCCCCGAGATGCAATAAGAAATATATATATATATATATTTACTAAGGAAAATTACAAAAATAGTAACGCACAGTGACCTGGATAAGTAACTTTAATCTGATTACTGGTTTTGAAACAGTAACGCGTTATATTACTCGTTACTGAAAAAAGGGGTCAAATTAGAATAACGCGTTACTTAGTAACGCGTTACCGGCATCACTGCTCTGAGTGAGTCTCTGAATGACTCTGACTGACTCTGAGTGACTCTCTGAATGACTCTGACTGACTCTGAGTGACTCTCTGAATGACTCTGAATGACTCTGAGTGACTCTCTGACTGACTCTGAGTGACTCTCTGAATGACTCTGAATGACTCTCTGAATGACTCTGACTGACTCTGAGTGACTCTTTGACTGACTCTGTGTGACTCTCTGAATGACTCTGAGTGACTCTTTGACTGACTCTGAATGACTCTGAGTGACTCTCTGACTGACTCTGAGTGACTCTCTGAATGACTCTCTGAATGACTCTGACTGACTCTGAGTGACTCTCTGAATGACTCTCTGACTGACTCTGAGTGACTCTCTGACTGACTCTGAGTGACTCTCTGAATGACTCTGAGTGACTCTCTGAATGACTCTCTGACTGACTCTGAGTGACTCTTTGACTGACTCTGAGTGACTCTTTGACTGACTCTCTGATTGACTCTGAGTGACTCTTTGACTGACTCTGAGTGACTCTCTGACTGACTCTGAATGACTCTGAGTGACTCTCTGAATGACTCTGACTGACTCTGAGTGACTCTTTGACTGACTCTGAGTGACTCTCTGAATGACTCTGACTGACTCTGAGTGACTCTTTGACTGACTCTGAGTGACTCTCTGACTCTGAATGACTCTCTGACTGACTCTGAGTGACTCTGAATGACTCTCTGAGTGACTCTCTGACTGACTCTGAATGACTCTCTGAATGACTCTGACTGACTCTGAATGACTCTCTGAATGACTCTGACTGACTCTGAGTGACTCTCTGACTGACTCTGAGTGACTCTCTGAATGACTCTGACTGACTCTGAGTGACTCTCTGAATGACTCTGAGTGACTCTCTGACTGACTCTGAGTGACTCTCTGAATGACTCTGAATGACTCTCTGAATGACTCTGACTGACTCTGAGTGACTCTTTGACTGACTCTGTGTGACTCTCTGAATGACTCGGAGTGACTCTTTGACTGACTCTGAATGACTCTGAGTGACTCTCTGACTGACTCTGAGTGACTCTCTGAATGACTCTCTGAATGACTCTGACTGACTCTGAGTGACTCTCTGAATGACTCTCTGACTGACTCTGAGTGACTCTCTGACTGACTCTGAGTGACTCTCTTAATGACTCTGACTGACTCTGAGTGACTCTCTGAATGACTCTCTGACTGACTCTGAGTGACTCTTTGACTGACTCTCTGACTGACTCTGAGTGACTCTTTGACTGACTCTGAGTGACTCTCTGACTGACTCTGAATGACTCTGAGTGACTCTCTGAATGACTCTGACTGACTCTGAGTGACTCTTTGACTGACTCTGAGTGACTCTCTGAATGACTCTGACTGACTCTGAGTGACTCTTTGACTGACTCTGAGTGACTCTCTGAGTGACTCTTTGACTGACTCTGAGTGACTCTCTGACTGACTCTGAATGACTCTGAGTGACTCTCTGAATGACTCTGACTGACTCTGAGTGACTCTTTGACTGACTCTGAGTGACTCTCTGAATGACTCTGAATGACTCTGAGTGACTCTTTGACTGACTCTGAGTGACTCTCTGACTGACTCTGAATGACTCTGAGTGACTCTCTGAATGACTCTGACTGACTCTGAGTGACTCTTTGACTGACTCTGAGTGACTCTCTGAATGACTCTCTGAATGACTCTGACTGACTCTGAGTGACTCTCTGACTGACTCTGAATGACTCTCTGAATGACTTTGACTGACTCTGAGTGACTCTCTGAATGACTCTGACTGACTCTGAGTGACTCTTTGACTGACTCTGAGTGACTCTCTGAATGACTCTGACTGACTCTGAGTGACTCTTTGACTGACTCTGAGTGACTCTCTGAATGACTCTGAGTGACTCTCTTGCACTCGGACAGTGTTTTCCCGATGTTCGAAGCGATCTCTTCCCGCCTGGTCGTCAGTAGCTTGTGTTGCGTCTCTGATGCCGTGTGTGTGTGTGTGTGTGCTTCTCCGCAGCGAGACGTTCTCGTTCGTCTTGACGGAAGTCGACGGCAGCCGCAGGAACGGATACTGCAGGAGGCTCCTGGTAATCAGCGATTTATATCTCGATCATGAATATCCATATGGTGTGTGAGTCACTGAGGAGGACTGTGTGTGTGTGTGTGTGTGTGTGTCCCGTCAGCCGGGCGGCAGCGGCGCTCGTGTTCCCGAAGCGTACTGCATCATCAGCCGCGTGGCCTGTTTCGGACTCTTTTCGAAGGTGAAGCTACACACACACACAATATTAACCCATTGTTTTCCAGGTTTCGTTCGCAGCGCCTGTACGAACTGTTGCCGTGACTTTTATTTTGACGGCGCTGAGAACGACTGAATCTCGCAGTGCTCACGTTCTCCATGTTCAGGAGTTTACGATCTGTCCGACACACTATCAGAGAGAAGCGTTACACATGTAAAGTAGACAGTGATGAAGAGTTATGAGTATAAATATATAGTCTATAATCACCATGGTTTTTAAAAATGGCGGGTTCTGGTGTTTGGCGTGCGTTCGGCCAATCAGAGAACACTACCGTCACGGATAGTTCCTGTAGCGCTGGCTTAGACCGACTCTGAACTAGGAGGAAATTACTTCCTCCAAAAAATCGTTCCTAGAACTAAAATCACTCCTAGTTCCTGCGGCGCGAACACGCCAAACTCCGGGAACTCCCGCCTATAGTTCAGGGACCCGTGAGAAGGATCCTCCGGCACGAAAGCTCCTGTCAACGGATCAGTGTGTGTGAGCAGATCTTCGACGAGGTGGAGAAGCGGAGGCTGATCTCCAAAGCCATGATCTACCCGTTCATGCAGAGCCTGCGGGAGGCGCCACTGCCAGCGCCGGGACACACCGTCCGGATCAGCAGCTTCATCCCGGAGGCGGGAACAGAGGTGCGTATGATCGCCGCGGACACACACACACACACTCACACACACTGCTGCGGTGTTGACAACGCTCGCTTTGGTCTCAGGTCATCAGTCTGACGCGGCCCGCCGACTCCTGGCTGGAGCACGTGGACTTCCGGTCGCTCTTCCGCTTCCTGACGGACGAGGAGCTGCTGATGGTGTTCAGCGCCGCCGTGATGGAGCGACGCATCATCTTCCTCTCGGAGGAGCTCAGGTGACCGGCAGCCAATCAGCTGAGTGCATTAGTGCCCGCCTACTTTTACTGTGGCGGTAATGAGTGTGTGTGTGTGTTCAGCACTCTCTCGCAGGTTCTCCACGCTGTAGCTGCTCTCCTGTATCCGTTCGTGTGGCAGCACACCTTCATCTCCATCGTTCCCACGGTTCTGATCGACGTGTGCGCGGCGCCGACGCCGTTCCTGCTGGGGGTCCAGAAGAACATGCTGGATCTGCTGACGGACCACAGCGACGTCAGTCCCCTCTCATCACTGTCACTCAGTGTGTGTGTGTGTTCACGATACACCGATCGCTTATCATGTTCTCGGCTTGTGTTTCACAGTTGATGATCGTTGATCTGTCGGCTGGGGCACAAACTAGATTCATCTCAAGAGTGAGTCACACACACACACACACACACACACACACAGTCTCTCTGATTTCATTTATTCACACGAGTTTCACATGAGTCTCATTACCGTCTACTGAGACGAGGTGTGTGTTTGTTGTTCCAGTCACCCAAAACAACCTCGCAAACACATTGCAAAATAAACCAATCCTTCTGAAAACACTTTAGCAGCTACGTAGCAACCACACAGAACATCCTAGCAATCGAACAGCATTGTACTAAAAACTAATTAAAACAACTTGGCAACCATCCTACAATAACATTCTGAACTAAAAACCACACACAACAATCTAGTTACCACCTATAACAGCCTAGCAACTGCATAACGACGCCTTGGAAACCACCCAGAGCTCCCTAGCAAGCACATAGCAATGTGCTAGAACACACAAACAACTGCATAGCAACGCCCTTGAAACCACCCAGAACACCCTAGCAACCACATAGCAACATGCCAAAAACACCCAGAACATCCGATCAGCCGTATTGCAATGTGATTAAAGACACTCTAGCAACTGTAGAACACATTATATCAACTGAACAGCAAGACCCTAGCAACCATAATAGTAGAACCATGATTTTAGTACGATTACAACCTTTTACAACTTAATGCTAACTATCCTCACCAACCTAGCAACGTGTTCAAAACACTCTAGTAACTGTAGAACACTTTATCCACAGTATGGCAACGCCCTAGCAACCATGATATAAGTACAATAACAACCACTCAAAATGACTTACCCACATCCCGGTAACAAACCAGAACAGCCTAGCAACCACATAGCAACGTGTGAAAAAACTCTAGGAATCGTATAACACATTACCCGTTGTATAGCAATGCCCTAGCAACCGTGATAGCAGTAGGCTTACAACCACTCACAACAACTTAATGGCCCCGCCATGGCAACAAGCCAGAGCAACCACATAGCAATGTGATAAAGACACTCTAGCAACTGTAGAACACATTATTCACTGTATAGCAACACCCTAGCAACCGTGGCAGAAGTACACTAAGAACCGCTCAACAAGACAGAGCACCCTAGCGACTGCATAACAATGTGTTAGACACTCTAGCAACTGTAGAACACATTATCCACTGTATAGCAACCGTGATAGAAGGACACTAACAACTTCTTAAGAAGCCAGAGCACCCTAGCGACCGCATAGCAACGCCCTAGAGACAATAACGACTGTGTGTTTTTAGATTGGCGACGAGGAGTCGCTCCTGCCCGCTAAACTGAGGGCGGGGCTTCTGACGAGTCTGTCCGCGCGCACACCCCACGCCAGTGAGTTCAGCCCTACTACGGTAATCACGCCCACTTCCTGTCAGACTCCCGCTCACTTCCTGCTGTCGTGTGTTCCGGCAGCCACAGACGAGCTGAACCGGCTGGTGTCCGAGGCCTTCCTGACCGTCTTCATCAAGACCGTGGGCCACTTCTCCGAACACATCAAGAGCCGCCGGTTCCAGAAGAAGAGCTTCCTGAACGCCGTGGATCATCGAGCGCACCTGAGCTTCGTCAAACCCTTCATCCAGACGCAGATGTTCGACCTCTTCGTACAGGAGGAGGAAAAGCAGCCCAACCCGAACGGTGAGAGCTAATGCTTCCAGAACGCTAGTTTTATTTATTTTAAATTACATTTTTACATTAAATGTCCTCAACTAAGCAAGCCAATGGCAATAAAAGCGAAAAGTCGTGAACAAAACCAACCAGCAACGAGGAGAATCACAACTTTGATTTGATTTCAGACAAAGGGCTTCAGTGAGGGAAAGAACAACAATCCCATGAAGCATTGCAAACCGAATCATTAAACTAAAAACAATGGAGAAATATAAAACCGCTCATTTAAAAATGCCGACAATATATTTGAAGTATTTTGAGAGTAACTTGATTATGTTATTCGCAGTGCTTCATAGGAGTGGGCGGAGCTTTTGCTTGTTTCGACTCTGATTGGTGGAATTTTCTGCACGGCATCATGGGTAACGTAGTTTTCCCCCATGAATTTAGTTAAACACGACTTCGACAACAGCAAATACCATCAATGAACAAGTTATCGTTAATAAAATAAAAAAATTTAACTAAGCGCTCTATTTCTCTGGGAACCAAATCGTAACATTCGTGAGACACTATTTAGGTCTATTATTTTTATAACCAGACACTAATGTTTATAACTAAAACACTAAATATAAAAAACTAAACAGGACATACATAAAGAATCAGGGATGCACCGATATGAGAATTTCGCCCGATACCGATAATTCTTTATATTTGAAAGCCGATAAATCTAAATCAAAAATCATTTTTGAGAGCCTGATTACAAAAACAAAAGTCTCGTCGTTAAAATCCACGTCCCATACACACAATTATAATGACGTTCTCTTCTTATTATGATGTTATGGAGCCGATACGACAGACTGTATTTAAGTGATTTTAATAATATTTTAATATTTAAAAGCTTCATGTTGAACAGTCGCATCTGAAGAGTCTCAGCCGTGGGAAATATTACATTATTTATCGGCTTTAATATATCGGACAAATGTTCGTATCGGGCCGATAACGATAACGTTAAACATGAACATACATGGACCGATACCGATACGGTGGCCGATATATCGTGCACCCCTAATAAAGCATTATGGGAAAGAGTCATGACCCTTGGAGCTTCTGTAGAGCTTCAGAGGACTGAATACAGGCTCTGTTTACTTCTGGAAAGGTTAAAAAGCAAAGAGGGCAAAAGAAGAAGTGTTTAACCTTTGAAGACGGTGTGTGTGTGTGTGTGTAGGGTTCTTCCAGCAGAAGGTGTCGGAGCACCGCGAGAGGAAGAGGAGGGAGAGGATGAAGGGCCGCTGGGTGCGCGGCGTCGTGGTCTAAACACTTCTAATCAAAAATCAGACAATCACTGGTGAATATTTAACACTGTTTATTATTATTTTATTTTTAATGTAATAAAATATAAAGTACATGTGCTGATCAGTGTGAGCGAGACTCATATTATACCTCATTCAAGTAGGAAATTATATTATACTATTATACAAACTGAAGCTTGTTTTAACATTGTGACATTATTTTCATGACATTAAACATATTTAAACTATTTAACTCGCATGTCTGGCTGTATTACTGTAGTCTTTTTTAAAATATTATCAATTATGGTTATTATTTATTAGTACTGGGAAATGATTAATCGCATCCAAAATATTTTTTTTATATAATTGTTTTATAATTTTATAAGTGTATAATTTTTTTTGTATATAAATACACACATATATATATATATTTTATATGTAAATAACACATTTTTCTTAAATATATACAGTACATGCATATTTGTGTAATTATATATACAAAATAATAATACACAGCACACACACATATATTGTGTAAACACAAACTTTATTTTGGATGCCATTAATCATTGTATTAATAAAAAATAAAAAAAAATTGAAATTCACATTTATGGAGTGTGAAATATGACCCAGTATTGTAGTTTTAATGAGGCTATTACAGTGAAGTACAGAATAGACTACATGATTCCAGCAGAAAATAAAGCGAGGAGTGTAAAACATGACGGTTGTACAGATGTTAGTGTGAGGTGTGTGTGTGTGATCAGATGCTGCCGGCGAGGAGCGGCGACGTCTCCGTCCGCGCGCGGGAAGAAGCGGGGCGCTGATGATGCGAGTCGTAAAGATGGTTGCTCTGAAGTTGCGCCTCGGCTCGTAGATTGATCTTCTGCGGACACACACACACACACATGCGCGTGTCAGAGGCGTTCAGAAGGTGTGTGTCGTCAGATGTGCGGAGCCTTACCTTGAAGTCTCGTATGTAGGTGAGGAAGAAGCTGACGAAGGACAGCGCGAGAGACCACTCAGAGATGGTGCTGACGATGTGCGGCGTGTACCCCTGAAAACAACAAAAACACTTGTTATAAAACATGGTTTATTTCAATCGTGTCTTTGTTCAGGTGTGTCTATTTGTTGCGATCGCTAATGTTTTATGTGTTATGAGTGTTTATGGTTTGCAATAACAGTAAATGTGAATGATATACAAGTTTTTTATTATTATACCATATTGGGATCGAAATTAGGAATCGATAAGCAGAATAAGAATTGTTAAAACGTTAGCCAGCGCTAACGCTAACGAGAGTTGGACTCACGGGTTCTCCGGGCGTCCAGTGGAGCTTCTTGTTGACCTCGACTCCCGGTAAAGAGCTGTACATGATCACGGACGACACGAACACTGAGCGAATCAAGGAACCAACCACATTCAACACTAATCACTACACTTCCCAGCATGCAGCGGGTGAAGGATACTGCTGATGATGCTGGCTAGCGTCCAGCCGCCGATGCTCAGGCGCGTCCAGAACACGGCTTTGCTGTGGACGTGCGGCTGCATGAGGAACGACAGCAGCGTCTGGACGAACACGTAGAGCGCGCCCACGCCGAACGTCAGCACGGCGCCCACCAGGTGCATCGAGAACAGAGTGGTTTTCTGGGAACGACACGGTTAGCTGCGGCAATCTGTACATGGCCGTTCAGACCGAACACGGACATTTTTAATTTCCTTTCCATCACACTGCGAAGAAAACTGGCCAACCAATAAGATTTGTGCATTTGGACTCTTCTACTATGCGGCAGAACTACAGAAACGTAACATCAGAACATGAAAATGCCGAAAATTAATTTCTGTGTTGGAACATTTTATTATTATTTTTAATTTAAGTTGGCCAACCAATCAAATTTGCGCTTTTTTTTTTTTTCTGGAAGCAACTGACACGAATCGGACGTAAAAAAATCAGACATTTTCTTATTTTAATTTAAACGAACGTCAGCTAACGTGTCTGTTCAGACACAAACATTTGCATGTCATCAATGCGACAGACTGTCTGAGAAGAAAATTGGCCAACCAATCAAATTTGCACTATTTTTTCCGGAATCGGCTCTATCTGTATTGTTTGATAAACATAGTTTTTCGCATTGTTTATTGGTCTGAACATACGAATCGAATCGAATGCGTAAAATCAGACAGAATTATAATGCGAAATATTTTTGTGTTGGTGCGAATTGGCGATTATTTGGCGTGAAAATTAAGAGTGATGAACATTTTAAATAATCAGACCAAATTTTAATTTCTAATTTTTACTTCTATAATTGAACATTGCGTTTGGTGTCGTCAATGTGACAGATTGACTGCGAAGAAAATTGGCCGACCAATTAAATTTGTGCCATGGCTCTTTCTGTGTTGTTTGATAAACACCTTAGCGGATAAAAAAAATCTGAATGGCTGTTTGAAAACATACAAATATGGTATTTGTATAAACACAAAAATTGAATGCGAAAAAATCTGACATAAATTTCATGCTAAACATTTTTGTGTTGGTGTTAACTGGAGAATATTTGTTGCGAATATTTTAATGCGGCTGTTAATGCGTCTATTCGATAAAACTGGCCAGCCAATAAGATTCATGCACTTGGACTATGTTGCTAAATCAGGGCGAATTTTAATTCGTGTTGGTCTGAACATCAAAGCACACACACACACACACACACACTGTACGTACCTGGAAGTTTGCGACGACGCACATGCCGAACGAGCTTCCGCAGCCCAGAGCGAGCCCGACCCGATTGAGGCAGTTCAGACGAGTGTCGGCATCATCCACTAGGGCCTGGAGCTGCTTATAGCGCACGTACATCGTAGCGACACCTGCAGGAGAACACGCAGCATTACATCCCTGAAGCACACACACACACACACACTCGTCAGCGTGAGCTCTTACGGGTCTCAGTACCTAAGAACGCCGACACATTGAGCATGAGTCCAAACACGCATCTCTCCGGCGCCACCGTCCCGGTGTCACTGCAAGCACAACACCAAACACACTCACAGGTCAAAGGTCACAGGCTGTGTATTGTATCTTAAACATAAAATAACCTGATCCGGGTTGATCAAGGCGTGCCACTGTTCTGATTTATCCCATGTTCGTTTTGCATCAAAATCCTGTCTATTCATTGTATGCGTTTGAAATATAACGTTCTGTGTTAATTTACCTAAATTAACAGAGTTTAAAATACAGGTTTGTGGCCCTCAATTTCTTTTTATTAATTAACCACTTGTAAACTTCAGTTCAGTGTTCTTTTTTCCATAAATATAGGATGCATATTAAATCTATTTTCATTGATTCGAATCGAATTTGGAATAGAATCAAAAGCTTGTGAATTTGAAACCGAATTTAGAATCGTAATCGAATCAACAGCTTGCGAATTGTAATCGAAAACCGAATTTAGAATCGAATCAAGAGCTTGCTAATCGAATTTAGAATTGAAATCGAATCAAGAGCTTGCAAATCCAATTTAGAATCAAAGAGCTTGCGAATCAAAATCAAATATCGAATCGAGAGCTTAAGAATCAAAATCAAATTTCGAATCGAATCGAGAGATGGCGACTCAAAATCAAATTTAGAATCGAATCAAGAGCTTGCGAATAGGAATCAAATCAACAGCTTGCGAATCGAAATCGAAAACCGAATTTAGAATCGAAAATCGAATCTAGAGCTTGCGAATAGGAATCGAATCAACAGCTTGCGAATCGAAATCGAAAACCGAATTTAGAATCGAAAATCGAATCGAGAGCTTGCGAATCGCAAATTGAATTTAGAATCATAATATAGGATGCATATTAAATCTATTTTCATTGTTTCGAATCGAATTTGGAATAGAATCGAAAGCTTGTGAATTTGAAACCGAATTTAGAATCATAATCGAATCAACAGCTTGCGAATCGTAATCAAACCGAATTTAGAATCGAATCAAGAGCTTGCGAATCGAATTTAGAATTGAAATCGAATCAAGAGCTTGCAAATCTAATTTAGAATCAAAGAGCTTGCGAAACAAAATCAAATATCGAATCGAGAGCTTGCGAATCAAAATCAAATTTAGAATCGAATCAAGAGCTTGCGAATAGGAATCAAATCAACAGCTTGCGAATCGAAAACCGAATTTAGAATCGAAAATCGAATCAATAGCTTGCGAATAGGAATCGAATCAACAGCTTGCAAATCGAAAACGAAAACCGAATTTAGAATCGAAAATCGAATCAAGGCGAGGGCTTGCGAATCGCAAATTGAATTTAGAATCTAAATAAAAAATAAAATCAAATTGAGAGCTTGCGAATTGAAATTGAACTATAACATCTGCATGGATGCGCGGCCCATGCTCACCTGATGTAGGGCACCAGCGGGTCCACGTGTCTCAGGACGACGGCCGTGATGTAAGCGAAGATGAAGGTGGCGGAGGTCCAGATGACCAGTGCCACGGGCAGAACACACAAGCCCTCCTGAAACCACCACATGTTCCTGAAACACACACCTCGTATTATTAGAACGGGGCGGTTCCTCTTCTCGCTTCCGCAGAGAGCATCATGGGTATTCTGGGTGAGTTTCTGCTTTTCACTTCTACTGTGTGATGGCCCAAACTGTAACAATGGTTTTTTTTTAATAAAACACTCCACACACTAAAACTTGAGGGAAGTTCAAATTAAAGAAATGGTCAAAAAATCACTAGTAGATGTTTGGATATACAGCATTATAATATATATATGTATGTTTAGAATATATTCAACATTTAAAGTCAATCAAAAAAAAAAGTCCTAAGACTAGAACGAGTATTGTTCAAAATTAATGCATAGGCGAACTTTCATAAAGGTTTTGGTCCACTTCAAATATTGACCACTGTGTGTACGTGTGTGTGTGTGTGTGTAGCTGACATTTGATAATGGCAACCCCGCATGGAATATGAATATTTTAATCAATCAGTACCATGGAATTTGAATTGTTAGGTTATTTCATGTTAAGGGTGCTTAAATTCTTCAATTAAAAATATATATTTTAATTTACTAATCATTCAAATGTTTCACTACAGATTTCTTTGGTTTCACTTTCTATTACAGATAAATCAAGTGACGTGTTCTGGCTACTGTATTAATACTAATGTCTCATTCAAATCGGTCTGAAGTTTAAAACAAAATCTGATTTAAATGTCATAATTATGATTTGATACGATGATGAACCGTTAGAGAGGAACAGCTTTACCTGTCAATCAAACAGCTAGATGATCATCTCTCAGTGTGAACAAAGGCATTTTAAATCCCCCATGAAAGGCTTTATATCTTGTTAATGGTTATATTTCATTCTTTAATATTTAAAAAAGTCCTCTTTATTCGTTTAATGCTCAGAATTCACTGTTTATTGTGTTCCTGTTTTTCTTCCGTGAGTCGTTCCGCGCATTTCCGATCAAACTCACGAGACTCGCGGAGAACCCGGATGTGGAACATTTTGGGTCGCCAGCGCGGGAAAACTCCTCCTCAACACAACAATAATGCGATTTGAGGTAAATTTTACGTTCAACATTTAGGATAATGTAATAGTTTCAGTAATTTATCGGCATATATTGTAAAATATATAGAGGGAAAAGACAGAGACATATTATTTTACAGACATAAACGACAGCGGTATTATTTACATGGAAGCCCATTTCAGCCACACTTTTTTAATCATAATTATGACACGACGACAAGAAAACTAGTAACTAAAGTCATAATAATCTGGATTTACCATCTCATTAATCAGTCTTGTTACATTCATGCTCAATATAAACAGTTCATATACATTTTCTCAAAAGATTCCAGCTGTATTTTTGCACATTTTTAGCTTTATAGCTATACTATTACATCTTAATTAGGCTTTGGGTAAATTAACTTTTGCTGAAGTACTTAAAAACAAAACAAACAAACAAAAAACACCAGGTATCATAAATATAGCAATCTTTATTTTACATGAGCGTTTATTCAAAAATCAGAGCAATGTTACAATCAAATCAACAGTTAGTCAGAAACAGGCGATTTACATAACTAATAACACTGAGTATGTCTTCAGAGAAACAAACAAACAGAAATAACATTGGACGTTTCCATCTGCAAGATTTAATGAGAGCTTAAATCTGTTGTCCCGTTTAAAGTGAAAGGATTTGGCAACAAGCGACAGAATCAAAGCTTATGAATAAGTGTGAAGAAAGTATCATACTGCAAGAGATGAATCCAGAAACGCAAACATATTTAATCCCTTACTGGAACTGTAAGAATCAACGATATCAGCAGCAGGCGCTCGTAACGAAATCAATTCCTCAAATATTAGACTTTAATCATCTGCAAATAAAAGATCATTAATTTGAACATTAATAACATCAATTGCACAAACTCAGGACATCTCACAAAAGTCATTTCAACTTTTGTTTTCGGGGTGGCAGCATCGAGCTGTTTCTACAAACTACGATTTATTATTTATTTTTATTCATATTATTCGCCTGAGAGGGACATTTAGAAATAAAGATTTGAGGAAAACAACCAGATCAACATGCAAAGTTCAAAACTTTTCCAATTCATAATATTTAAGGCAACTGTTATGTGAAACATTCAAAAGTAAAAACCAACGAGTGATTAACAGATCGATTAATTTTCGGACACGACTTTGGGTTTATACATCTTCAGCAATGAACGTTAGTGATGAATTATCATACAAACCAACGTCTTGAATATTAACATCTTCAACATTCAATCTCAGATTAAATAATTTAACGGCAAGGGTCAAAATCAAGCTCATTGTTCAGGAGGCTGACGACGCAAGTGCATTCAAATGTCTTCATAAAGCAGAATGAAGCAAAGTAAAACGGGGTGAATCTCACGCTTTCTGTCCGGGTCAGAGTTTTAGCGAGTTTTAGCCCCTAAATCAAAAGAATTAAATACGAAGTTAGATTTTGATTTAAGAAAAAAGGTGTATATTACCATTTTTTTCCATAATTTACACTTGTACTGTGAAAAAAATGGTACATTTTATTTAAATTGTAAATTTTTAAAGTACACATAATAGCAGTATGTATTGTACTCAATTTAATCCATACTGACTGTGATATAAAATTTAAAAAAAAGTATTTTTTTCTCCTTGTATTACTGTATTACAGTAATGGGAATTCATTTATATAAGGAAAATGTAATTCGCAACTTTTCCAATGCTCTTAACAATATAATTTCTTCCGTCTTTCTTTTAATGTGAGGGTGAAACACTGAAACCTTGGTTGTGCGATTCACCCAGCAGGCACAGCATTTGTGAAATCTCTCATTCGGGGCCGAAATCTGAACAAAACATCTTTCAGAGAAACACCTAAACGGAGCGACGTCCTCCTGCAACGGTTCCTGGAGCGTAGAGGTGCAAAAACACAAAATACAGTCATAAACAACGAGAGCGAATCATCATCATCATTATTATTATTATTATTATTAGCAGCGATGAAATCATTATTGATCTAATCCAATTTAAACGCAGCGTTAAAACGTTAATACAGACCCAGACGAGACGGCACCGATGCATCATGGGTAATCCGAACGTTTCATCTTCTTAAAATAATAATCTAAAGAAAAGTGACTTGGTGAAGTTCGTTCATTCATTTATTTGTTCGTTCGTTCACTGGCGATGAAGAGCTGCATTATTCTAAGTGCAAAATGTTTTAAATACGTCTCAGACGAGAAACAGTAGCAGGATGAAAGTGCATGAGGGAGGTCAGAGGTCACTCGGCTTGATTTTGAAGACGCAGATGCGCAGGTGAGACGCGATCTCGTTGCAGACGCTCACGCAGTAGCGCACCAGATCGAAGAGAGAGAGAATCTGATGGACACACACAGTAAAGAGAGATTACCAGACATGACGAGCAGTGTCGAGGGTAACTCAGTACAAGTAACTTGAGTTGTAATCAGATTACTTTTTCAAGTAACTAGTAATGTAACGCGTTACTTTTTCAATTTACAATAAAATATCTAAGTTACTTTTTCAAGTAAGTAACCAGTGTTGGGTGTAACTCGGTACAAGTAACTTGAGTTATGTAATCAGATTACTTTTTTAAGTAATTAGTAATGTAACGCATTACTTTTTCAATTTACAATAAAATATCTAAGTTACTTTTTCAAGTAAGTAACCAGTGTTGGGTGTAACTCGGTACAAGTAACTTGAGTTATGTAATCAGATTACTTTTTCAAGTAACTAGTAATGTAACGCATTACTTTTTCAATTTACAATAAAATATCTAAGTTACTTTTTCAAGTAAATAACCAGTGTTGGGTGTAACTCAGTACAAGTAACTTGAGTTATGTAATCAGATTACTTTTTCAAGTAACTAGTAATGTAACGCATTACTTTTTCAATTTACAATAAAATATCTAAGTTATTTTTTCAAGTAAATAACCAGTGTTGGGTGTAACTCAGTACAAGTAACTTGAGTTATGTAATCAGATTACTTTTTCAAGTAACTAGTAATGTAACGCATTACTTTTTCAATTTACAATAAAATATCTAAGTTACTTTTTCAAGTACTGTAAGTAACCAGTGTTGGGTGTAACTCGGTACAAGTAACTTGAGTTATGTAATCAGATTACTTTTTCAAGTAACTAGTAATGTAACGCATTACTTTTTCAATTTACAATAAAATATCTAAGTTACTTTTTCAAGTAAGTAACCAGTGTTGGGTGTAACTCGGTACAAGCAACTTGAGGTATGTAATAATCAGATTACTTTTTCAACTAACAAGTAACAATAATTTTTCAATTTGCATCAAAATATCTTAGTTACTTAGTTAATAGTTACTTTTCCTCACTCACCTTTTCTCACTTGCACCAAAACATTCAGTATTCCTCAAAACGCAATTTTAGAATTTTACGCAAAACTTTTATAACTATATTAAATTACAATTTTAATTAAATAGACTTTATGTATTTAATCTCAATTAATTACTTAAGATTAGTTTTGTAATAAATAAGAGTGTTGAACTTCCTTCTCCTGTATCCTATTGTTCTTTAATCCAGAATAACAACAGCTGAAAGGTTTGTCTGAGCAGCGCCCTCTACTGTACTCGACTGTAAAGTGGTAAATATGCACTTCCTTTTTCATGCATTTCACTTTTGGTGTGAAAGGGCCTTATAGGGATATTCCACTTTTTTGGGGGGAAATAGGCTCATTTTACCACTCCCCCAGAATTAAACAGTTGGGTTTTACCGTTTTCGAATCCATTCAGCCGATTTTCTGATATTTAGAGGAACATCAGTAACCAGACAGTTTCTGGTCTCATTGACTTCCACAGTATATTTTTTTCCAACTACGGAAGTCAATGGGACCAGAAACTGTCTGGTTACTGATGTTCCTCTAAATATCAGAAAATCGGCTGAATGGATTAGAAAACGGTAAAACCCAACTGTTTAATTCTGGGGGAGTTGCAAAATGAGCCTATTTCCAAAAAAAAAAAAAAAGTGGAGTATCCCTTTAACATTTGTCAAAAATATAACTGTTTTGTTGCTATTAAAAAACAAACATTAAATTAATTTAAAAAAGAAACGCTAAAGTAATACAACACATTACTTTTCATAAAAAAGTAACTAATTAACGCAATTAGTTACTTCCTTTGGGAGTAACGCAATATTTGAATGCATTACTTGTAAGTTTCCCCAACACTGTTTGTGACGAGTTTGATACCATGTGACCTTACCAGAGAAATCCACAACACCAGATACTCGTCGATGAAGCTGTTGAAGTACTGATCGAGAAACAACAGGCCGGGGCCCAGGAACGCCACGTCGTGAAGATGCATCTCACTCTTGGTCATGTGAGCCACCTGAGGTTAAAGTTCAGTACGACAGAAGATGAAGAAACGCCACTCAGGTATTGGTGTGCTTACATTTGCAGATGAAGAGTATATACTGGAATCATGGAGTTCAATTTAATACCTTTTAAGACCTCATCGCCACTTCAAGTTTTAACCGGTTACATCGGCGACACTTTAACTTACATTTACTATATATTGATTGTAATTTAGCACAACTATTATGTTTTTCTAAATTGATTTATATACTTTTAAAATAAATAAATAAATATAAATATTGGATAAAGCCAGGCGCAAAATTCGTGTTTGATTTAGTTGACATATTAGAGTTGAAGGTTTTTACAGAAGGGATTTTGGATTTCTCTTTTCATCGCTACATAAAGCAGAAAAAAAACCTGTCAAAAGTGAAATTTAATGTTTCGTTAATTTAGTGTTTTTAAAAACGTTGTAAAATTTCAAGCCAAATATATATGAACAAACCCCTCAGTAAAATTCATCAGAATATAGTTATGAATAAAACTGTAAGTTTTGGTGTGTTTAAGTGCTTCTGAAGTGGAGAACAAATCTCATTTGGAGAAAACGGCAGTTAAATATACAGATATAGTCCAATAAAATAAACACTTAAAAGTGTTTTACATGATTTCATTACACTAGTCTGTGAAAAGCCAAATAGCCCAAAATCTTAAAATTGATTAGTGCATGAAAAACTATATACACACATACATATTAGCCACATGCATATTTAAGTTTTTTAAATAATTGATTATAAATACAAATTTAAATACATAATGTATATCATTTACATTATGAATTTTTATTAAGAAATGAACTACATTAAAAATTACTAATTACTGTATACAAATATAACATGACAAAGTATTTATTAAATAAATATTTTAAATACATATATATATATAATATGTATTAAAACTATATATTATTATCAGATTAATGTGCATTATTTTAAATATTTATATATATATATATATATATCGGTCTTTCACTCACCACTAGTTTATTGGTGATTTTGGCCGATACGAAGCCGAAGGCGAGAATATACACACACGGGTGTTTCTCGAAGAGCAGGACGGATGATTTTTTATAAATCATCATAGCGAGGATGATAACTGAGCCGATGTGCAGGACGGGAGACAAAACACTCGTACCCTAAAACACACACACACACCGATGAAGTGAAAATACATGTCATATAATAATGCAGGTCAGAAATATTGTGTATATAGCAGGGGTGTCACAGTATATATTGCAATACAAAAATGCAACGATATGTGACAATATATACTGTGGACAGACTACTATATTATATATAATGCTGATTATAATGTATAATAATGCATTATTTGTGGGTTCTGATAATGCCAGATGTCTGATGTTACCAGTAAAAAGTGGCCAACATTATTTATATATATCTAGTCAGTGACAGAGATCAAGTATTTGTATTTTCAGCTTCAGAATAATTAATATTTAATTGTCCTGTTCATTGGGTTCCAGCACAAGGTTATTCATTTAAACCCACAATGTAATATCAAATTTAGCATTTTAATCAACAGTACATGTTTTTGTTCATCTTTTCTCAGTAATATCGTGAGTTCAGTATGGTGACATGAGTGTTTATAATATAATATAGGTACATACCGCTATGGTGGAGCCGTTTTTCCCCACGCCGCCGGTAAATATGACTCGGAAGTAATTGGTACACGTGAAAACGGCGCCGATAAACGTGCAGAGTGGAGGAATCATCTTCATTTGGATGTTAATGACGGGAATCTGTTGAATGAGAAACAGTTCAGTTCAAAAAGCTTAAATATATCATACAATAATATACATCATTATTATATAATACCTTATTTCAAAGATTTATTTATACAGTTTTTAATGTATAATTTACATTAATATATTCTTTTATAATAGAATTTACACATTTTATATAAAATTTATGTATAGACATTATACTTTACATTGTTATTTATTATTAATATATTATAATATTAAATATATGTACATAAATTTGAATTTACATTGTTATTTCTTAATATACAACATTATAATACGAAATACATGCACATACATTTATATATTAATTAAAAACATTAAAAATAGTTTATGTACTTAAATTATAAATTTGCATTATTTATAATATTATGTACATACATTATTATTTACATATTGTAATTCATTAGTATACTAAATTATAATAAAAAAATATAGTTTTTGTATTTTTTTATATTATATGATTAATATTAATTTATAAAAAAAATTGTACTTAAATTATAATACATTCGCATTACGTAATTTGTTATTTTATAATATATATATAAAATATATAGAATTTGTAAATACATTATAATTTAAATTACACACTGTATTCTGTATTACACACACTGTAACACACAAAAGATTCAATAAATGAAACTTTATCTATTTACTATTTAAATACATTATAAAATATAATGCAAATATATTATTATTATGAATATACCACATTATTGAAAAGACAAAGATATGACAATAACGTAAAGGTATTTATGGTCTACGAGAATCAACAGTTGTTATTTGTGGTTAGCACACACACACACATGTTATATTATGTTATATTATGTTATAAACAGACTGAGCGTGTGCGTGAATTACCCGAGACTGCCAGAAAGCCGATCCGCCAACAGCAGCCAGTACATACATGAGAATTATGAAGATCTGCACTTCTGTAACATCAATGCTGAGCGCAGAAGAGAGCCGTGTTAGAACACACACACACACACACACACTCGCTTATCACAGATATATGATCTGAACTGGAATCACTGGTCTGAAAGCGTGAGGTTCATTAGTGTTTCAGGAAGCTGATTGATTGGTGCATTGCTCGCGTTTGATTGGCCGTTCGGCGCTGGATTTTACCGTTTCGTTCCAAAACGTGGGCCCAACCGTAGCCGTAAACATCTGCAACAACACTAGACAGATCTGCAGTTCTGTGACATCAAATCTGCCCACGGGACAGTGACAAAACACACACACACACCCTTAAAGCAACACACCCCAGCTCTATACCAGACTAAACTAATCAACAGCTGATAGAGAACATTACGGATCACACACAAGTTTTCTGAAATGTTCTGTTTAGATATGCAAACATTATCTAATTAAATATGCATACATTTGCATAATATAAATTTGAACATTGGATAAAGGCAGCCTCATTATTCTTGTTTGGTTTTGTTGATAAGTTAGAGTTAAAGGTTTTTACTCTTATCATCGCTCAGAAAATACTGTCAAAAAAAAAAAACATTTTCACCATTGAGTTATTAAAAATGTTGTAAAATTTCAAGCCAAATATATATGAACAAACCCCTCAGTAAAATTCATCAGAATATAGATGGGAATAAAACTGTAAGTTTTGGTGTGTGTAAGTGCTCCTGAAGTGGAGAATAAATCTCATTTGGAGAAAACGGCAGTTAAACAGTGTCTTGCCTTAACGAAAGGTAAGCTAAAAAGGTTCATTTCTTTTAATTAAATATATCCTGATTTTTATCAAAGCTACTAAAGTTCTCTGTCTTTTGTTCATGACCCCAGTTATTGCGATATGCACACCCTGATATATACAGTACATCTGTGATATTTCGATATATTCTGCAGATTATTCTACATAAAATGTACGGTAATTTTGCCCGTATGGATCTGCATGGAAGGCCGTCGTACTCACATGCCGAAGCGCAGCGTGCCGGAGACGTAGGTCTGCCAGTGCGCGCAATAAAACATGAACATGCCGGAGAAACAGCAGAAGAACATCCAGTCGGGGTGAGAGCCCAGCTGAACCGCTATACTGGTGCCCAACACCACAAACACTGCGGTAACACACACACACGACACGTTAAATATTTACAATTCATATATAGAAATGTACATACATTATTTATAATATACACTATTCATTTTTTAAATATAATAATTTAATTACAAATGACTAATAATGCAAATTATTTATTTCATATTTATATTATTTACTATTTAAGTATTTAAAAATATGTATGACATGTTATTATCAAATGAAAGCGCATTATTTGAAATATTTAAATTATTAATATTTATTATATTTAGACTAATGTACATACATTATGTACATCATTTTGAAAATATTATTTAAATAAAACATTACTAATTTAATTACTAATAGTTTTATATAAAAATATATATTAAATTATATTATTATTATCAATATAATTCATATTATTATACATATTATAATTATTTGTAATGATGGTGTGCGCCGGTCACCTGTGGAGAGCGAGTCGCAGCCGTGGTCGAACAGCTCCCCCAGTGGTGAACTGCTGTTAGTGCGTCTGGCCTGTTTCCCGTCGATGGCGTCCAGCGACTGATAGACGAACAGGCCCACGGCACACAGGAGGTACGCCCAGAGAGGAGCCTGAACACGTGCCATTAAAGGGACAGTACACCCAAAAATGAAAATAAGCCCATGATTAGGGTTGGGTATCGTTTGAATTTGAACGATTCTGATTCCGATTGCTTGTTTCGATTCTGGTTCCTAACGATTCTCGATTCCGATTCTTTTAAGAGGCAGGGTCAAAAAAGTTTAGCTAACCTTGCTAACCAACGGTCTTTCTGAAGGAAATACTCCTTCTGTCACAAATACTTGTCACAAATTTTGCATTTTGCCGAGATTTCGTTAATTTTTAGAAAAGTGAAGTCACACTTTGGACCGCCGACGTAAGCTACTAATGTTCGACTCGCGCAGCTATGCCAACACTTCCGGTAGACGCTTCTTCGTTGGTGTTGTTCAGTGGTTTCTTCTTCCGCTCGGCGGACTGTGAATATCAAAACTAGGAATGGAAATTTTTACTTTTGAACGATTCCGGGAAAAACGAAAAGTTAGTCACGATTCCAATCGATACTCGATTCTCGATACCCAACCCTAGCCATGATTGACTCTCCCTCAAGACATCCTAGCTGTGTATGACACTCTTCTCTCAGACGAACACGAGTTATATTACAAAATGTCCTGGCTCTTCCAAGCTTTATAATGGCAGTGAATTAAAAGTGCATCTATCCATCATAAAAGTGTGTGTGGATACCTGTTCGGTTGCAGTCGGGCAGTAATACACCAGCACCAGTGTTGTGAAGATGTTGGTCGCCAGGCCGACGATGGTGATGAGGTTGGGCGCGATCCAGGGTGGCATTCTGCCGACGAGCCACTCCCAGTAGCGTTGCATTATGGGTTCGAGTAGCGAGCGTCCCGAACTGCTGTAGCGATGCTCCTCTAAACGCTTCAGCTGGTGGCGTGACAGAACCGGCGCCGGCAGCTCGACCAGTCGCCGCAGGGCGCTAGGAGCGAACCAGCACGACGAATCCATGCCATGTCGCCGCTCGCGGCTACTGGCCCCGCCCCGCCCGCTCATCACTCTCAGCCAATCACAGCCTGAGCCTGACTCCGCCCACTACACGCCTGCAGAGCCACAGCAGGATGGCTAGGCACCTTCAAACAGATACGTTAATTTAATAATGAAAACTACAAGAAATCGGAAATGCTGGCATTATCAGTTGTGCGCAGCGTGTCAGTGAAGCGCGGCTCACTCTGACAGCACTGCGAGTTTGAGTCGCTTATAACGTGCATTTGCGAGTCAAACCTCTTTCCAAACATGAGACGAATTTATGAACCTCTTTTCCAACAAAAGACAACATTTAATAACACGCTTTTACCCCAAACTCACTTCATAACGAGAGCGCTTCTCACACAGAATAAGGCAGTCGCGTGTTTATTAGTCATGTTTCATCCAAGCGTTTCAATCTTCTGTTTATTCAGATAATGATGTCTGTCGTCATCGTATTCCTGCAGGGCGTGTGTGTATGTGTGTGTGACGCCCTCTGGTGTTCAGATGGAGTATTTACAATAAATCAGCCGCTGCACTGACAAGCTGCGCATAAGTCTTTGCCAAATGGCGTGTGGTTTCATTGCGATTAATCGTGCCGCGCTACTGAAAACACCATCACAGAATTTTATCAAAAATGCAAATCATGTCACCTGTTCACCAATCGTGAGTTGGTAGACGCCAACAGGCCACGCCCCCAAACAAAAGCCTCTGGAGCGCACGTCACGCCGCCAACCGCGATCCTGACCCTCACTGCAACGAAACACACCGGGAACCAGGGTCGGCGCTATGGTGGGGCATTCGAGGGCCGTGCCCCCCCTAGCGCTCATTGATGCCCCTCCTACCACAGTTTCTAAATCATAAATCAGATGTAGGCTATACAATACCAAATGTTCAGCAATCTATTTAAATAGTACATTGTGTTTAATTTTTTGTCTAAGTGGATCTAATATGTGTTGGTGCCAAGAATTTTCACATGAAGAAATAGATACATCCAATCCGACATTTCATTGTAAGTGCTGTAGTGGTCCAGTGGTAAAACCTTAGACTGGCGTGCAAAAGATTTTGGGTTCTAACCCACACTCGCATAATTATTTTTTTTCCCCCATCATTAAAACCGATTATGTTTATCAGTGGTTGTCAAGCAGGGACATGTTTGAGTGCATTTTACTTTGGAATTCACCGGTACGAATAGAGATTTCGCCGCAACAGATCAAGCGCGCGTCCGTGTGAAGATGTTTATTGTGGCAGCGCGAGCCACAAGAGAACACTTCAGCACCACAGATCGAGTCACCGAGCACTTTGATCACTTGATTTAAAAAACAACACATTTCAGCGTGCTATATCGCCTCTTATTTAACAAATGAATGCTCTGCTAGGTAACCGGATATGTTTTATTTATTTGTATTGGTACATCCGTGCCGCGAGATCGAGATGTATAAAAGTGCCGGGACAACATCGACCCTGGCAAAAAGTGGTGGGGAAATTCGCAAATAATAATTATAAATAATAATTATAATAATAAAAGGTGTTTCGTTTTTTTTTTTTTTTTTTTGCGTCAAAATATTTCTTAAACGGCAGTGCCCCCCCACTGATGACCCAATGCCCCTCCAGTAGATCTGCTCTGGCGCCGACTCTGCCGGGAACACTTGCTAAATGTTCAGGATAATAGTTTAAACAGTCGCGTATGGAAACTAGTATAGAAAAGCCAGATATGGTGATGTGAATTTTTTTCCTCAAAATTGTAAGATATAAAATCTGAGATATAAACTCGCAATTCTGAGGAGAATTTTTTTTTTTTTTAATTTTGACTTTTTTATCCTGTTGCAGAAACAAGCTTTCATACTTAAAAAACTCTTAAGAAAGGCCTAACGTTACGCTATTTTTAAGAGTTTATTAGGGTAAGTTCTTTTGTAAATCGGAGTAAAATTACAGACAAATCCATATACACACACTTCCCAGACCTAACTGCACACACACACATTTCACTCATAGGTTGACTACAACATAAACAAGTGAAACACATATGATCATTCTGCAGAATCATGTATTCTTCTGAAGTTCTACTCATTTGGAATATGTTTTTTTTTTCCTCAGTACTTTGGTATTACGATCTGGAACTTTATAAAGAGTTGTCATGCTACTAAAACCGGAATAATATGTTAATTAAGATCATTATTATGTAACAGTGGAGGAGTAATCTGTCTGGCTCAATGATACCGGGATTAACGGGTCAAATCGAGGATATATCTCAGTGTCACCGACCGGGGGTCTCGGGTCCGGTGTAGCAGAGGTTCAGGGTTCGAGTCCTGGTCCAGTTCGATGTCTATCCGATCGCAAAACTCACCCAGTAACTTCAGATGAACGCTAGATTCGGAGAAATGCACGATCTATCCGTTCGGCCCGATGGGATCCTGATGTTTCGAGTCTGGTGTCGGTTCTGCCGGTCCCGGTCCGGTTAGCGCAAACTGCTAGACCAACACCGGTCACTTCCGGTGCAGGTCCACAAGATGCGTCAAGGGTGTCGTAGATGCGAGGAACTGCGCAGGCGCAGAGGTGATTCTAGAAAGTCGTAGATGCGCTGATAGCGCGCAAGACGAGCGCCGAAGAAGAATCAAAGGTTTGTATTTTGTATTTTTATTGCATTTTAATAACAACAAAACATAATTTACATACAGGATTACATAAAACCATACATGTAAGGGGTAAATAAAGAGAAAAAGAAATAAAGAGCATTTTACACAAAAATTTGTACTTGTTAAAAGTTTATTTTTTTTATAACTATATTTTAATATCATGTTAAATTGTTCACAATTTGGCAGTTTTTCATTCCATTTAACTTTATGAATATAGTAGCCTAACGGGCAAACTATTTAACTTGCCAGATGTAAGCACATTTTTTTGCATTTCAATTATGAAATGAGTTTTTCATGAAAATGTACACATTGGAATCTCTATTTATGATTTGTTGATGACTTTGTTTTGATTGGTTTCAAAATGTATTGATCTGTAATGTATTATAGTATCTCATTATAGTTTTTGATTATTGTACTACAGTTTAATGACAAAAACAAACAAATACGTAAATAAATACATTTTAATAATACAAATTCTTTATATTTACTACATTTTTAAAGTTAAATTTTTATACATTTCAGATATAAAACTAGATTAAATGTATAAAGTATTTTTAGAGTGGGAAAAAAAGTTTTTGAAAAGTCTCTCATTTTATCTCTCTCTCTCTCTCAGTTGCCAAAGTATTTCTATTTTCTCAGTGAAAATGTGATTAATCATGACGTTCACATACATTTATAAAAATAAGAAGAATAATCAATCAACATTTTAGAATTGTGTGTGTGTGTGAGAGAGAGAGAGAGAGAGAGAGAGAGAAAGAAAGAGAGAGTCTGCGTATCTCTCTCTCTCTCTCTTTCTTTAGGGGTGGAGCGTCATTTCATTTCTTCTCATCTCTTTCTGGCGAACTCGTCATCACATCAGTTTGGCAAACACAGAAGAGTTGCATGTTTAAATGGTTTATTGTCACTGGATGAAGTTCCGTCCAGTTGAACACACACGTATTTCTGCGTACCGTTTTTAGTTGCGCGTGTCTATAAAAACTCGTACATTTGTCCAGTTTTTTCCCCCGTTTTTTTCTTTTTTTGGGGGAGTCGCTTCATGTCTGTTTGCCAAGAGAGAACGTGTCGAGGGAAATATCGTCCTTCAACAGCCAAAGCAAAACTCTGAGCAACTTTATATCAGGTTGGTGCCGCTTTTCAGAGTTTTTTTTCGTTTTAATCGTTGAGTTTAGCGTGTTCGGTGGAACGCTCGCCGCTGACGTCACGAGCGTGGCCCCGCCCCCTGATCCCTCATTCCATAATTATATGTTCTGAACTTCTGCAAGTCTGGCATTATAAAACACATGCATGTTTCCACATTTCACTTTATTTATGCGCACTTTCTTATGTGGTAGAAGCAGTTTGGTTTGTCCACAGCCATTTTGTTTTAAAATGTAAATGTTGTTGTCTGTCATTTACAGAGCTATTACGTTCAAAGTAAAATTACATTAATATTTTTGCATGCTGGTTAAATAATAATTGGTTAAATAATTATAATAATAGCATTATTGTTCCTGAAACTGAGTCTGAATTTCCTCTTGAGCGTCTTTATGTTTGTGCTTTAGACCACAGACTGTCTGAACAACTTCTGCCAAATGTTTTTATGGTCACATTTGTTCTTTTCCACTGTCTGTCTCACTTACACAGAGCCACAGACAGGCTGAACTGAAGAACTTATTCCGTAAACGTAAAGAATCGCTGATATTGTAAGAGTGGCCTATAGCTGTTGTGTTCTTGCTTGTATACTCAGTGTGATGTGTCTGCAGCGCTGGTGTTTGTTGTGTTTGTTCCAGCTCATGTAAATCATGTTGTGTTTGTAAACGCCTGCAGATCTACATCCCAGCCGGTTCCAGAACAGCAGTCGTAACCATGGCGACCCGAGGCCACGCCTCCAGCTCGTTAATGAGCAACCACACCAAGGAGCGGGTGACCATGGCCAAGGTCACTCTGGAGAACTTCTACAGCAACCTCATATCCCAACACGAGGAGCGCGAAATGAGGTATAAACACACAGAAAAGTTCATGATGAAGAGTTTCATAAGGAACTTCTGATTCTCAACGACACTCAAATCACACTTAAAACCATGGTATTATAGAGCCGAGCCTCCAAAACTCGGATCTGAAGAACCTACACTCAAACCTGCACTTATTCACACATTTCTCACATTATCACAGTCTCTTCGCAATAGTTTATGAAAATGGTGATAAATATGAGCAGAACGGAGGTGATATTTGACTGGTTTTGTCCGTCCTTAGCATCAGTCGTGTTGTGCTCCGCCAGTCGAGCGTGACGCTACATCAGTCCTCTGTGGTGAAACACTTCCTGTGTTGCTCATTTACAGAGCTTTATAACATTAACAGTTCCTTGCTAAAGTCGACACGAAACGCATATCTGAGCGCATATCGTTAACCAAAACCATTAAAATCATTTTTTGTTCATTGAAATGAAGGCAAAATATATATTAGATGAAAAAATAAAGGTGATGTCGAGTGTTATCTGTTGTACACAACAAATTTTGAGAACTATAGTATAGCATACCGCAGAAATATAATGAGAAGTGGGATGATTTGGGTCTTGCGTCTCGTAATCTAGAACGTTCTGTTGACAGGCAGCAGAAACTGGAGAAGGTGATGGATGAGGAAGGGCTGCCTGATGAAGAGGTAACAAACACAAACACGTTCACACCAAGAACACTAACGATAAACATAACGATAAATATATTAGCGTTCACACCAGCGGACTATAACTATAATAGTGTTCATGCCAGTGGACGATAACTATAATGGTAACTATATTAGCGTTCACACTAGCGGACGATAACTATATTAGTGTTCACACCAGCGGACGATAACTATAACGATAACTATATTAGTGTTCACACCAGCGGACTATAACTATAATAGTGTTCATGCCAGCGGACGATAACTATAACGATAACTATATTAGCGTTCACACCAGCGGACGATAACTATAACGATAACTATATTAGTGTTCACACCAGCTGACGATAACTATAACGATAGCTATATTAGTGTTCGCACCAGCGGACGATAACTATAACGATAACTATATTAGTGTTCACACCAGCGGACGATAACTATAACGATAACTATATTAGTGTTCACGCCAGCGGACGATAACTATAACGATAAATATATTAGTGTTCACACCAGCGGACGATAACTATAACGATAACTATATTAGTGTTTACACCAGCGGACGTTAACTATAACGATAACTTAATTAGCGTTCACACCAGCGGACGATAACTATAACGAAAACTATATTAGTGTTCACCCCAGCGGACGATAACTATAACGATAACTATATTAGTGTTCACACCAGCGGACGATAACTATAACGATAACTATATTAGTGTTCACACCAGTGGACGATAACTATAACGATAACTATATTAGTGTTCACACCAGCGGACGATAACTATAACGATAACTATATTAGTGTTCACACCAGCGGACGATAACTATAACGATAACTATATTAGTGTTCACACCAGTGGACGATAACTATAACGATAGCTATATTAGCGTTCACACCAGCGGACGATAACTATAACGATAGCTATATTAGCGTCCACACCAGCGGACGATAACTATAACGATAACTATATTAGCGTCCACACCAGCGGACAATAACTATAACGATAACTATATTAGTGTTCACACCAGCGGACGATAACTATAACGATAACTATATTAGTGTTCACACCAGCGGACGATAACTATAACGATAACTATATTAGTGTTCACACCAGCGGACGATAACTATAACGATAACTATATTAGTGTCCACACCAGCGGACGATAACTATAACGATAACTATATTAGTGTTCACACCAACGGACGATAACTATAACGATAACTATATTAGTGTTCACACCAGCGGACGATAACTATAACGATAACTATATTAGTGTTCACACCAACGGACGATAACTATAACGATAACTATATTAGTGTTCAAACCAGCGGACGATAACTATAACGATAACTATATTAGTGTCCACACCAGCGGACGATAACTATAACGATAACTATTAGCGTTCACACAAGCGGACGATAACTATAACGATAACTATATTAGTGTTCACACCAGCGGACGATAACTATAACGATAACTATATTAGTGTTCACGCCAGCGGACGATAACTATAATGATAACTATATTAGTGTCCACACCAGCGGACGATAACTATAACGATAACTATATTAGTGTCCACACCAGCGGACGATAACTATAACGATAACTATATTAGTAATCACACCAGCGGACGATAACTATAACGATAACTATATTAGTGTTCACGCCAGCGGACGATAACTATAATGATAACTATATTAGTGTTCACACCAGCAGACGATAACTATAACGATAACTATATTAGTGTCCACACCAGCGGACGATAACTATAACGATAACTATATTAGTAATCACACCAGCGGACGATAACTATAACGATAACTATATTAGTGTCCACACCAGCGGACGATAACTATAACGATAACTATATTAGTGTTCACACCAGCGGACGATAACTATAACGATAACTATATTAGTGTTCACACCAGCGGACGATAACTATAACAATAACTATATTAGTGTCCACACCAGCGGACGATAACTATAACGATAACTATATTAGTGTTCACACCAGCGGACGATAACTATAACGATAACTATATTAGTGTCCACACCAGCGGACGATAACTATAACGCTAACTATATTAGTGTTCACACCAGCGTACGATAACTATAACAATAACTATATTAGTGATCACCCCAGCGGACGATAACTATAACGATAACTATATTAGTGTTCACCCCAGCGGACGATAACTATAACGATAACTATATTAGTGTTCACACCGGCGGACGATAACTATAACGATAACTATATTAGTGTTCACACCGGCGGACGATAACTATAACGATAACTATATTAGTGATCACACCAGCGGACGATAACTATAACGATAACTATATTAGTGTTCACCCCAGCGGACGATAACTATAACGATAACTATATTAGTGTTCACACCAGCGGACGATAACTATAACGATAACTATATTAGCGTTCACACCAGCGGACGATAACTATAACGATGACTATATTAGTGTTCACACCAGCGGACGATAACTATAACGATAACTATATTAGCGTTCACACCAGCGGACGATAACTATAACGATAACTATATTAGCGTTCACACCAGCGGACGATAACTATAACGATGACTATATTAGTGTTCACACCAGCGGACGATAACTATAACGATAACTATATTAGCGTTCACACCAGCGGACGATAACTATAACGATGACTATATTAGTGTTCACACCAGCGGACGATAACTATAACGATAACTATATTAGCGTTCACACCAGCGGACGATAACTATAACGATAACTATATTAGTGTTCACACCAGCGGACGATAACTATAACGATAACTATATTAGCGTTCACACCAGCGGATGATAACTATAACGATAACTATATTAGCGTTCACACCAGCGGATGATAACTATAACGATAACTATATTAGTGTTCACACCAGCTGACGATAACTATAACGATAACTATAATAGTGTTCACACCAGCAGATGATAACTATAACGATAACTATATTAGTGTTCACACCAGCGGACGATAACTATAACGATAACTATATTAGTGTTCACACCAGCGGACGATAACTATAACGATAACTATATTAGCATTCACACCAATGTCTAATCTGGGTGTGTGACTAATATCGTTCTGGGTGTGAATGGGACTTTACACACATTTGATTATATTAATATTCGCAAATGCTCGTGTTGCGTTCCAGAAGCGTGTGCGGCGTTCCCAACATGCTCGTAAAGAGACCGAGTTCCTCCGTCTGAAGAGAACCAGACTGGGTCTGGACGACTTTGAGTCTCTGAAGGTGATTGGACGAGGAGCCTTTGGAGAGGTGATTATGATAATGAGTGCAAACAACAAACTTAGAAAAGTTTGTGTGTGTGTGTGTGTGTGTGTGTGTGTGTGTTATACACTTTTCAAATGTGTTTCTGACGTCCACAGGTGCGTCTAGTTCAGAAGAAAGACACAGGTCATGTTTACGCAATGAAGATCCTTCGCAAAGCTGACATGCTGCAGAAAGAGCAGGTGACGCCTTATGAACTTTTTATTAAAAACAGGTTATTTTAATTATAGAATTTCATTTTGTCTATTTTTATTTTTTATTACTTTATTTGGTTATTATATGTTTTTTGTCATTGTTATTTTTTACATTTTTTTATTTCTTTTTTACTTTATTTAGTTTTTTTATATTTTTTGTCACTTTTTATTTAATTTTTTATAACGTAAAAAAATATATATATATATTTTTTTTCATTTGTTATTATTTAAAAAAAATATTATTTTTTAAATTGAATGTAATTTAATTATTTCAATTCAATTTCATTTCATTTTCTGTCCCAGGTGGGTCACATCCGGGCGGAGCGGGACATCTTGGTCCAGGCAGACAGTCTGTGGGTGGTGAAAATGTTCTACAGTTTTCAGGATAAACTGAATCTTTACTTACTCATGGAGTTCCTGCCTGGAGGTGTGTGTAATGATGAACTTATTAGTTTTGTACTTTCACATGTGTCTTCATGTTTAGTCCACTTCATTTTCCAAATCAGCTGCACATTTTTGTTTAGACTTTTCTTCAGGACCTTTTGAATGATTCATTGAACTGACTCAAAAGAACTATTCGAGTTGATTCTTTTAAGAGAATCAGTACAGATTCGTTTATGAGACTCATCAGTCAAATTGTGCTTTTGATGCTTAAAGCAGTTGTTCACATCAGAATTAAAATTTCCTGATAATTTACTCTCCGCCACGTCATCCAAGATGTTCAAGTGTTTCTATCTTCAGTGGAAAAGAAATTTAGGTTTTTGAGGAACACACTCCAGGATGTTTCTCCATATAGTGTCTTCAATGGGGTCCAACGGGTCGAAGGTCCAGATGTGAGTTTCAGTGCAGCTTCAAAGTCTCGACACGATCCAGTCGAGGAATAAGAGTCTAATCTAGACAAACCAGCCGACCTTTACAACAAAATACACATTTATATACTTTATAACCACTAATGCTGGTTTTGCACAAGCTGTGATGTGACACACAGTACAAGATCAGGATGAAAGGTCAAGCATGTTCCTCAGAAACCTTCATTTCTCTTTGACTGAAGAAGTAAAGACATGAACATCTTGGATGACGTGCAGTAAAGTAAATAATCAGGAAATGTTAATTCTGCAGTGAACTATTGTAAGTAAGTGGAATACCAAAGGTGAATCAGACTCCTCTCTGCTCTCCAGGGGATATGATGACGCTGCTGATGAAGAAAGACACCCTGACGGAGGAGGAGACGCAGTTCTACGTGGCCGAGACGGTTCTGGCCATCGACTTCATCCATCAGCTGGGCTTCATACACCGAGACATCAAACCCGACAACCTGTTACTGGACTCCAAGGTCTCAATGACAGGAAGTGACTCAATAAACCTCTTCCTGTGTGGCTTCTGCTTTTGCTGGATTCTCTTTCAGCGAGGCCTCTGATTGGCTGTTTCATTAGATGTGTGTGTGTATGTGTGTGTTTCAGGGTCATGTCAAACTGTCCGATTTTGGCTTGTGTACGGGCCTCAAAAAAGCGCATCGGACCGAGTTTTACCGCAACCTGAACCACAGCAAATCAAACGACCTCAGTGAGTGATTCGATCACAAATATGCAAACATAATTAATATTCATGTTCATATTTGAATATTCGTATGTGCTCTATGAATAATTAGTGTTCACACCAGCAGATGATAACTATAACGAGAACTGTATTAGTGTTCACACCAGCAGACGATAACTATAATGCTAACTATATTAGCGTTCACACCAGCGGACGATAACTATAACGATAACTATATTAGCGTTCACACCAGCGGACGATAACTATAACGATAACTATATTAGCGTTCACACCAGCGGACGATAACTATAACGATAACTATATTAGTGTCCACACCAGCGGACGATAACTATAACGATAACTATATTAGTGTTCACACCAGCGGACGATAACTATAACGATAACTATATTAGTGTCCACACCAGCGGACGATAACTATAACGATAACTATATTAGTGTTCACACCAGCGGCCGATAACTATAACGATAACTATATTAGCGTTCACACCAGCGGACGATAACTATAACGATAACTATATTAGTGTTCACACCAGCGGCCGATAACTATAACGATAACTATATTAGCGTTCACACCAGCGGACGATAACTATAACGATAACTATATTAGCGTTCACACCAGCGGACGATAACTATAACCCTAACTATATTAGTGTTCACACCAGCGGACGATAACTATAACGAGAACTGTATTAGTGTTCACACCAGCAGACGATAACTATAATGCTAACTATATTAGCGTTCACACCAGCGGACGATAACTATAACGATAACTATATTAGCGTTCACACCAGCGGACGATAACTATAACGATAACTATATTAGTGTTCACACCAGCGGACGATAACTATAACGATAACTATATTAGTGTCCACACCAGCGGACGATAACTATAACGATAACTATATTAGTGTTCACACCAGCGGACGATAACTATATTAGTGTTCACACCAGCGGACGATAACTATAACGATAACTATATTAGTGTTCACACCAGCGGACGATAACTATAACGATAACTATATTAGCGTTCACACCAGCGGACGATAACTATAACGATAACTATATTAGCGTTCACACCAGCGGACGATAACTATAACGATAACTATATTAGCGTTCACACCAGCGGACGATAACTATAACGATAACTATATTAGCGTTCACACCAGCGGACGATAACTATAACGATAACTATATTAGCGTTCACACCAGCGGACGATAACTATAACGATAACTATATTAGCGTTCACACCAGCGGACGATAACTATAACGATAACTATATTAGCGTTCACACCAGCGGACGATAACTATAACGATAACTATATTAGTGTTCACACCAGCGGACTATAACGATAACTATATTAGTGTCCACACCAGCGGACGATAACTATAACGATAACTATATTAGTGTCCACACCAGCGGACGATAACTATAACGATAACTATATTAGTGTTCACACCAGCGGACGATAACTATAATGATAACTATATTAGTGTTCACCCCAGCGGACGATAACTATAACGATAACTATATTAGTGTCCACACCAGCGGACGATAACTATAACGATAACTATATTAGTGTTCACACCAGCGGACGATAACTATAACGATAACTATATTAACGTTCACACCAGCGGACAGTAACTATAATGTTGACTGAAATGCTTAATATATTACGGCGGACGATAGTTTTCTGTTTCTTCTAAGCACGCACTGCAGTTTTGTCGTTTGTCACTTTAAATGCTCAAGCTCTTTTGATGGTTTCTGATTGGCTGTCAATGTATTTATTCATCAGCTGGAAAAAAAATCATTCTAGAAGTGATTCAACGATATCATTCCTCTGAAGTGATCATTAATGTCATGGTGTGGGTATCATTATTCTCTTTAACCTATGAATATAGATTCAAAATATTAATAATTCACATGTTTTTCTTGAAGCGTTTCAGCACATGAACTCCAAGAGGAAGGCGGAGACGTGGAAGAGAAACAGGAGGCAGCTGGTCAGTGATGACGCCAGATTTATTAGTTCGTTCACGACACACAGGAAGTGATGCGTTATGATGCTCTGCCTCTTTCAGGCCTTCTCCACTGTGGGAACGCCAGACTACATCGCTCCCGAAGTCTTCATGCAGACCGGATACAACAAGCTCTGTGATTGGTGGAGCCTGGGCGTCATCATGTACGAGATGCTGATAGGTAAGAAGCGAATGATATACAAATGAGGGCATGTCGTTATAGTCTCTCTTTGGTCTCTCTCTTGAATCCAACACTGAAGTGACTTAAACCGCAGTTCATCCACTGGCCACTAGAGGCCAGCTGCAAAAGAGAGTCAATCCCATAACCCCCCATGTTAAAATGTCCAACTTTACAGCAGAAACTCATCCGTTTAAATTATATTAAGTTATATTTAAGTTCTGCATAATATGACGGGTGGATTGCTGCTGATGTCACTACTAGCCGTTTGTCTGCTAGCGTTAGCGTCACGTCACCTTAGCTAATCCGCCTCGCTGCACATGTTCTTATATCTGGAGTGACGCGCGGCCAAGATGGCGACGGCCGGCTCCGCCCACTTTGGGCTTCAAAAACGCTCTTCAGAAACACGACCGGTGACGTCACGCACACTATGACCAGTGTTTGCTCATTATCATTTAAAGAGACTGGAACAGGTCGCTGTGAACGGAGATGTTTTTGAGGAGGTTAAAAGAGGAATTTTAACCAAAGTATGTTACAAACTTTACATGAAGACCCTAAAGAATCATCCCAACTTGTGGAAAATGGGCATCCGATGACCCCTTTAATGTAAAACATCTGCAGGCTACCCGCCGTTCTGCTCAGAGACTCCTCAGGAGACGTATAAGAAGGTGATGAGCTGGAAGGAGACGCTGGTGTTTCCCCCGGAGGTGCCGATCTCAGAGCGAGCGAAAGAGCTGATCCTGCGCTTCTGCTGCGAGGCTGACCACCGCATCGGCGCGGCCGGCGTCGACGACATCAAGAGGAACGGCTTCTTCGAGGGCGTCGACTACGATCACATCAGGTCTGGTTTCGTCGCGCGGGATGTTTTAGTCATCTCTGAATCAACAATTGTCAAACTCTTTATAATTTAAATGTCATAATCATTAGTTTACAAACAAGCGTTCATTAGGCTACTTCAATGAGTTCATTGTTTCTGCATTAAATTATTACATACATTTTTAGCTAACTGTGATTTTGTATATACATTTCTGAAATATGTAACTTAGACAGTGTCCTCTGAAATGTGTATTGTGAAAAGCGCTATACAAATAAACGTGAATCACGATGCGTTTTCGATCTAACGAGGGTTTCGCGACTCGTTCGCAGGGAGAGACCCGCGGCGATCCCGATCGAGATCAAGAGCATCGACGACACGTCGAACTTCGACGAGTTCCCGGAGTCGGACATCCTGCAGCCGCCAAGTAAGATACAAATAATCTCATTTTGACTTTGGACTTTATAACTCGCAATTGCGACTTCATATCTCGCAATTCTGACATCTTTTTTTTTTATTGTGAGATATAAAGTCGCAATTGCTAGTTATAAAGTCCAATACTAAGAGAAAAAAGACTGACTTTTTTCTCAGTTTGTATGTGTTTATATCTCACAATTGCGTGTTATAGAGTCAGAATTGCGTGAAATAAAGTATCAATTGCGAGGAAAAAGTAATTTTTTAAGTCTGTTGCGGAAACAAGCTGCCATAGCAAATAAACATGAATGAACATCAGAAGGTATTCTGAACCATCAATCAGGGTTTCAACTGTAGAAAAACTTCACATTTACCTCAGAAAAGCCGCTCAATGACCATAACCTTGATTGTCAGCTAGAAGATTAACTCTAGAGAGGAGTTTTATATATTAATATTTATAAAATTCTAAATTACAGGTTATTAAATTATTACATGAAACGTTCTGACAGATGTTAATAAATCAGTCATGAAAACAAGTTTATAATATGAACAAATAATGTTATATCTATATAAATATCTAAATGAACTGATTTATTCGTAAGCTTGTAAATGATAATGGAGCCGAAGTTTGTCAGTGCTGAATTGTTCTGTTGCTGTGTCGAGGTCCGGCGGTGGCGAGCAACCATCATCACCCGGAGGCGGACTACAAGAACAAGGACTGGGTTTTCGTCAACTACACCTACAAGCGCTTCGAGGGTCTGACGGCCAGAGGAGCCATCCCGTCCTACATGAAGAGTGGGAAACGATGAGGATAAAACACGAAAACTCTCATTTCTACCCAAAACACTACCAAAGAACACACTTCCATATCCAGTCTGTTCACTTTTGCAACGCTGGATTTTTCAACTGCTTCATTTACTTCATTTTTATTTATACTTTTCTGCCATCAGAACTATTTGTGTGTAATGTCTGGCAGATTTAATACCAAAAACCACTTATAAAAGCTTAATTTGTAGTTCTAAAGTGCGGTGGGTATTTAAAGCGTTAAATACATAGGTTATGCATTGACGTCACTTTCCCGCAGGAACAGCCGGACTGAGTGGCAGAAGAGCTGCTGAGGGACTGGATTTAACAGGAGAAACTGCGAAAACAAGAGTAAAACAAACGATTATCAATTTAAACTAAAGGTTGGACTCGTCATAGTGCTTCTAACAACTCACCAAAGATCCAGTGATCATATTGACATGCAACAGGAATCGTGTTTCCTGACATTTACAAGCCTGATTTCGATGCTGGGGAAATACAGAAAGCAAATTTGCCTGTGAACGCTTTATACAATATAGGTATAAATCCGGGTGTTCACTTATATCAATATAATATCATCACATCGTTCAGCCTTAAAACTTGTGTAGTTTTTATGTCAGTGTTTATTTAAAAACATCCAATTATGCAGGATATGGTAAATATTTAATCGATAAGTTGTCAATACAATATATAATAATACAATATATAGCGTATGATTTTACCCCTAAATTGAGCATATTGACACAAATAATAAGTGTAAATCCACCTGGAGTCGTTGTTTCTGTGAATCGCAGCATCCATGATTTTGCTTCTCTGATCTGAAGCTTTCGGCAGTCTGTAAAATACCTCAGATTTCTTGTCGAATCTAGTTGTACAGTCAATCTCGAAGCTCTTTCCCGTTTTAGATGTGTTTTGTGTGTTTTTCCGTGTCATTAACTCTGAAAACTAAACTAATTCAGTGTTTCTGCCACTCAGTGCGCATAACCGCTGCCAGAGCTCCGGCCGACGTCACGCGCATAACCCCAACCGTCATATTGTTCCTCAGCGAAGACAAGTCACAAATCACTCTATATGCAGTTTATTTTGAACTATAAAGACGAATTATGGGTGAAACCCCGTTGATGCAGTAGGTTTAATATGATATTGATGCCGTTTAAAGCTTTCCTGTATTTGTATATGCATTAGATTTGACTGGTGCTGATTTGACTGTAACAGGTACGAGCGGAGGGTCACGTGACTCACGTGTAAGCTTTACGAGCGAATGTTTTTACTGGTGTCGGTACGATTGATTTAATGTCAATTTAACGATAGTTTCTTTGAAAAGAATTCCAGACTTTTTTATATATAGCATGCAGTGCTTCATTAAATTTTTTATATTGATATTTAGCCTTCTTTTAGTTTATGACAGACGTTTGACCTGTTTATCTTCAGTATCAGTATCTTAAAAGTTTATAAATATAGACAATAAAAATGTTACATACGTTTTGATTCACTCGTTTAATTTTTTTGGATGAATTAACAACTAGTCAAGAAAGATACCTTTATAACATTTGCAGTCAAAATTTTGGAATAATTAAGATTCTTGAGCACTATTTATTTTTGAAATGTTGCTCTAGCATCAGATCAGAGTGATTTCTGAAGGGTCATGTGACACTGAAGACTGGAGTAATGGTGCTGAAAATTCAACTTTGATCACAGGAATAAATTACACTTTACTATATTTTCACATAGAAAACAGCTGATTTAATTTGTAAAAATATTTCATATTTTTTGACAGTATTTCTGATCGAGTAAATGCAGCCTAGTGAGACAGAACCAAAAAAAACATTTATTCCAAAATTGACTGAACATGCATTAATTTAACAGATGATTTTATTCAAACCCGCTTACAAATGATATAAAACGCTTGAAAAGTCTGCTTTATAAATGGTTTACCTCATATTTATTACATTAATCTACTGTATCTTGTACTGTACCATTATCATCTTGACACTAGATGGCGCAAACAGACACCAGATCCTCCTGTCATTCACAAAAATGAAGTTTAAAGTCCTCCTGTGGTCGATCATTTTATCCCTTAAAACTCAACTTTGATCACCAAAATAACATATTTAAAGTTTTTGTCCTTCAAAAATGTCTTCACGCCTTAAAATATCCAGTAACTCGACACTCTCGCCTCATTTAGTATGCAAGGTTCTATGAATATGTAGATGAGCTCCACTCCACTCACTCATTCACTCAGAGATCCACTGGTTGTCGATCACACGTTGATCTGATTGGTTACTAGGTGGTTTGTGACGTCAGAAACACCAGCGATTTCAAAGCGTGTTTTTGAGACTGTCTTTGGTTCACTGCAGTTTTAAGGAGGAAATACTCAGCAATGCTGTCCACTTATCAACTTACACATGGTTTGTCTTATTAAAAACACCACATAGACACATAAACAACATTAAAAGCTGGACTCTCACCCCAGGGGGACTTTAAAACAATGCACAATAATCTAGAGTGATTTAGTAATTTATTATTAATAAGCAGATATTGTGCAGTACAGTAATGGCAGGGTCTCGCTCAAGGACACAACGGTGAAAAGATCTCAGGTACTTTAAAGTTCAAAGGTCATCTATCCATGGAGAGATCTGTGACTCGAGTCAATGTCAATCGAGTCACACACACTCACTCGCGGAGTGATCTGTGACTCGTCAATATGAATGAGTGAATAACAGTGACATAATGAATAGGAATCAGTCCTGATCAGTCATTGGTGGAGGGCAGGAGGGGCGGGGCCGTTGAGCCGATCCAACTCGTCGACCTGTGGAGTGGGCGTGGCTCGGTTGGACCCCTCCCCCATGGCAGTGATGAGGTTGGGCACGCTGCGGCTGCGCACACACTGGAAGTCCACGTGTCGGCTCTTGCCCTCCTCCTTCTCCCAGGACAGCGCGAGGAACGGGCGCTGCACGAAGCGGTAGATCACCTCGCTCTTCCCGCCGGGCCGCCGCTTCACCTTCTCCTTACAGGTGGGGTAACCTGGGACACATCGCAACGGACCTCTCAAGCGGCCAATCTGGGCATAAAAGCCGCGTTTCCATTACCCGTCAAATTGCGCAAATTGAAAACGCGGAAATTTTCGCAAAAACTCCCTTACAATACAGAAAAGTTTTTACGCTCATATGAGGCGCTTTCTGAGGCGAGTATTTTGCAAAACTGCAATGGAAACAGTTTTTGTGCATTTACAGTGGCCGCGTTTACCCCAGATAGCAGACTGACATTGAATCAACGTGGAAATATGACATCGAAACAACGTTGATCTGACATTGTTTTGCTCATCGAATTAACGTTGAACCAACGTCAGACGCGTCATTCTTTCAAAACTAACGGAAAATCAACTTGAAATCAACGCGTTGTTTCAACGTTATGAAAGCAAACCAATTTTCGATTTTCATTTAGCTTTGAAGAATGCCGCGTCTGACGTTGGTTCAACGTTAATTCGATGAGCAAAATCAACGTTGTTTCAATGTCATGAGAGACGTCGTTTCCACGTTGATTCAATGTCAGTTTGCTATCTGGGAAGTAAGTGTCGACGACGACGTACGAGATCGCTACCCAGATAGCAAACTGACATTGAATCAACGTGGAAATATGACATCGAAACAACGTTGATCTGACATAGTTTTGCTCATCGAATTAACGTTGAACCAACGTCAGACGCGTCATTCTTTCAAAACTAACGGAAAATCAACTTGAAATCAACGCGTTGTTTCAACGTTATGAAAGCAAACCAATTTTCGATTTCATTTAGCTTTGAAGAATGCCACGTCTGACGTTGGTTCAACGTTAATTCGATGAGCAAAATCAACGGTGTTTCAATGTCATGAGAGACGTCGTTTCCACGTTGATTCAATGTCAGTTTGCTGTCTGGGACGTTACCCTTTAAATTGCGCAGATTGAAATTGCGCATTAAAAATACGCATAATGGAAACAAATCAATTTCGCAAAAACTCGCATTTATCGCAAACGCAAAAAGGTTTTTACTTTCGCGTGAGGAGGTTTTTCAGGCGATTTCGCGCATTTACAGTCACATGACGTAGACGACGCGGTGCGTTCGGACAGAAGACGGACAGAGTTCTTTATTTAATCATAAAAGACAAAAGAATTACAGGAAAACTGGATTCTAAACCGCAAAGAAATGCCACAATCAAGACCTTGAAGCAGAAATGAGGGAGCTTGAATAACACGCACACACGTCTCCTTCCATTAATAATAATGTCCAGTGCGGTGGCTGGGATACGTAAACCTACCAACGTCTGTTGCCGTGATTTTTGGAATGACTGATCGTTCGTGAGAGGAAAAATGATGTTTCAGTCGCATAACACCAGTTAATGGAAACAGCGTTATTTTACGAGAGTTTTTTATCTACATTTAGAAAATATCACAAAAGATTTGCGCAAATCTGTAATGGAAACGCAGCTTATGAGTCCCTGGGGCGTATTACAGAAACTCTGTCTGAAGTCTTGAGTTATGATTTAGGATTTTTTTATTCTATCTGTGAGTGTGAGAGTGTGTGTGTGTGTGTGTGAGTTTACCCTCGATCCCGATGCGTATGTTCTTCAGGCCTCGCTCCTTCAGCACAGTCTTCGCCACATCTCTGTTCTCGATGAACTTGAAGAAGCGGTAGAGTTTGGCGCTGTAGATTACTGGAGGAACAGGACAGCAAACGGTAAAACGTTCGTTCGCACCAAAAATCTCTCTCTCTCTCAAACACACACTGACAATATTTAAAGTGATCTGACACTATAGCTAGATCTCCTTCAGGTGTTTGCTTCGCTCACTCTGTGTGTTCTCCTCTCCCATCGGCGGCGGGTGATCGAGATCCCAGTCCACGGTGTCGTCATCCGTCAGAACCACGATGTGGGACTCTCGCTCGCCCTCCTGCGCGCTGCACACCATCACCGGCACCAGCAGGTCCTCCAGGAACACCTCGAACTGCCGGCGAGCGCCGTCATTGGACAGCTCGTGCAGCAGAGCGCCTGATTGGGCGGAAACCGTTAGTCTGACGTTTTATTCGCCAACGTTTTTGACTCACTGAGGTCTCATGCACACACACACAGACCGAATGTTTTTGACTCACTGAGGTCTCGGCATCTGACAGTGCTGTAGTCGAAGTTTATACACAGATAATCGCAGGCTTCGCGCAGCTCCGCTAAAGACACGCCTTCGGGACAGTGCATCATCCCGACGCGGTAGAAGTCCTGAGCCAAAGATGGCGCTACGTTAAAATCACACACTGCACCTTTAAAAGACAATTCCATGTAAATGTGTACCAATATGACTCTGAAGATGCTGGCGCCGATGCCCTCTGCGATTTCATATTCGCCTTTAGCGTTCGGTCGCGTGAAACTGTGCTGACGCGCTCGACCGAACATCCTGCGGAAACAAACCTCGTTAGGTCGCTCGTAACGATAAGAATGATTCATTTAGGTTGTCATGCTCAGTACCTTCCAAGCACTGTATCCGGGTAAGTCGTGAAAACGGCGGGATCCACCACAAAATGAGTCCCGTCGACTACTAGCGTGACCCGGTCATGTGATAAAGGGTGTGGCTGTGTAGGCCACGCCCCCTTTGTGCCATCAGCCCCGCCCTCTGCTCCTACAGTCGTCCTGCTGGCTGCAAATTAAAGGCCCGTTCACACCAAGAACGATAACTATATTTGCGCCACACCAGCGATCGAAGCTAGCGCTGCGGTTTCAAAGTGTGTACAGCGTCATTGAACATGTTCCTGCTGCACTTACAGGCTTTAACCAGCAGGTGTCCTCAGCGTGCTGTGCTTCGAGTGCAGCTAGCGTAATCGAGCTAATAATCTAGCAGTGAGGGATTCACTATAGTAGAATGAACACAACACTAGTCTTTTACAGCGCAACTTCAGAGTTAGCAAGACGCGCGTGGAAACGAGCGCTGGAAACCTGAGGTACTTCTCCTCGTTTATTGAACGATTGTTTTCCGTGTGTATTTTCTTGAAAAGGGGCTTGATCCTCGGCGATTAACTTCTCCACGATGTCGTCGGCCGTTTTAAATTTATTCTGATTGGCTGTCGGTTTTATCGTTCAACAGCTGGAAAAAAATTGTTTAGAAAGTGATCCCAACGATATCGTCATCGCTGTGGTGTGAAGTGGACTAAATTTTTTAAAACTATATCTTTATCGTCCTTGGTGTGAACGGGCCTTAAAGCGTTAAATCACTTTTTGAGGTTGTAGAAATGTCATTTTCAGGGTTGTGTACCTGTCGTGTGCTCCTCCATCGTGATCTTCTGGACTCCTGCAGGCCTGTAAGACAGTCCATATGGTGAACGTAATATTATAAACTCCTTACGCCCGTCTGACAGTCTCAGCTTAACCTCGCAGACACCCGGTAACCCACAGCAAGCGTGTTTATTTATTTATGCAGAGTAAATGTGACCTATTTAAATACACTGCATCTTAAGAAACTTTATTAAGCAGAATACAGTAAGAGAACTGTAATTTTAATACGATAGAACTAAAGTTAAATTAAATTAAATTTCATAAATTACTATGGTATAGGCTGTTTAGAAATCATGGTTGGCTACATTCAAAATACTTTAAAATTGTAGGCCTACTTTATTGTAAGTGCGGTGCAAAAAAATAAACAGACTTGGCAAATTTATTCAAACATGGAAATAACCAACAGATTGTACTGAAATTATAACAAATTTAGAGCTCAGAAAAGAAATTAAACATAGTTTAACTAAACTCACATTTCTTAAATAAATAAACACTTAATAAATATATATTATTTTATTATTAATTCTTTATTCCAGACCCTTAGGTCCATATCACAAAGTAAAAGAAACAGAATAACATTCAGACATAGATTTACACACAACGACATTAAACAGACTTGAGTTCCAGTACGTCCAGAAGCAGGAGGAATACCTTTTATCACTTAAAATAGGATCATTAAGAACATTATGATTATGTGTTTCTCTAATCACCCAATCAACACATGAAATTATACATATAATTCCTTAACACAGCATCACAACATCACAAGAAACACACATTTGTCTTGCACTTGGGGGTTCTTAATACATCATTAAATGCCGCCTGAAGCTTTCTCATTTTAGCTTTACTTTATCTACACCATACATGTGCCGTGTAAGATGAAGTACAGTAAGCTCTGAAAAGAGCTTTTTCCACACCACCTGTGCACATATAACATTTTCGAGCCAGTATTTGCCTGTCCATATAACTTCACCATCATCATTTAGACCATTTCTAATATTGTGACCCAAGTAGGCTATTTAACACTTGATCACCTAAATAATAATAAGAGGGAAAGTTTTGCTTCAGGTACTCTTTAGTTTTAACAATAGTAATCACACTCTTTTAATTTTAGTATTAAATGTAATATAATACTGCACACCATAGCTTGAACATATGTACAAAGCATATATAATTCTTTATGTAAATATTTAAATCTTTAGAAAATGTGTTACTCACCCGAAGAGTCTGTTTTCAAAACATTGAAACCCTGTCAGGATCTTCCAGAAGCGCGCGGATTAACCGACATTAATCCAATAAAAGCGCGGCGCTCAGGTGAGGCCAGTGCGCGTGCGCCGGGCGGGATGCGCGCGCAGAGCTGATGTCTGAGGAGACTAGTTTACAAAAGCGAGGTAAACGAGTCATACTTGACAAATTTGGTTGTACATTAAAAACAAAACAAAGAATACAACAAATAAATGAAAAGAAAAGTAAATACACAACACAAACAAAGGCGTAAAGAGAGAGCAAGTCTCAAATTTTAAATATTGAAAAACTTTCGTTCCAAGACTGGATTTTATACATAAGAAAAATAGACAGCGTTTAAGTCTACTTAGGAATTAAGAAATTTTGACATTGAAAGGAGGATCTTAACCATTGTTTAGATCAATGATTGAAAGTGATTTAACTTAATATTGTTTCATGGTATGGTAATAAACTAACACGAGTAATCAATAAAGCAAATAAGATCGGCCAAACACAGAGCACATTACAAGAGATATTCACAATTTTGTTTGGAGAAAATGGCATTATCAATATATTCAGCCCAGACTCATCCCCTCCATTCCTGCTTCGAGATCTTCCTTCGGGATACCGCTCACCAAGAGGAATATTTAAGGCAAGGCAAGGCAAGGCAAGTTTATTTATATAGCACATTTCATACACAGCGGCAATTCAAAGTGCTTTACATGGAAGAAATTAAAGAAGTCAGAATAATTAAAACAGTTTAGAATAAAAAAAATCATAATAGCTAATAAAAATAAAATACAGTGTCGAAAATAAAATGTACAGTAACAGTCGGACAAACAGTGGCACAGTGCTCTTTCAGTAAATCCAATCAATATAAATAAAAACAGTTAAGAGTAAAAATAAAATAAAATAAAGTAATACCCCTGTCTGAGATGGAAGAGATTGAGCTGGTTTACGGTACTACTGGGCCTCCAGCCCCTCTCAGCAGTAACTTACTTCTTCACTCGCCTCATCGGAGTGAAGACTCTCCCGCTCTCCATCAAGATCTCTTCCAGTCAGAGCAGTATTAAAGCAGTACAGTAAAAACAGTAAGACGAAGAGTGATCTCTTAAAATGATTTAAGAGATCATTTGTTCCTTTGGCGGTGACTGTTTTAAACTCAATTCTGAGGTGATTTTTATAGGTGTGTGAATTTGCACCTACTGTATTAATTTAACTTATGTATATGTGTCATGATTCTGCCCTCTTGGCATACTCTTGAGGCAGCAGGATCATGAGATCATGACAGATCCTTGTTTTGTGTGCAGGCACATGGCCTTGTGTTTGGGCTGTGTGCTTCCGGTGTCTCGTTTTCTTGCCCCACCCCCTCGTTACCCTCCTTTTGTCATCATTGCTTCATATGTCACCTGCTGTCAATGTCTGTTTCTCACTATTTGATCCCCTTGTGTTTGCTGTCCTTGTGAGTAGCTTGTCTTAACGAAGTTGTGATCTTGTAAAATCCTGTCTTGTTCCTGTATAGCTTAATGTCAAAGTCTCAGTCTAGTGTTATTAGTCTTTATTTTCCCTGCAGTGTTTGCCCCCTCGTGGGTTTGGTTTTCCCAGTTTTCTGTTATCAATAAACGTTGTGTGTTTGCATAGCTACTGTTTGCGATTGGGTTCATCTGCTATCCACATAACATGTATTAATTGTTTATTTTTTATGTGGTTTGTAACGTGGTTGTTGTGTCGGTGTCAAAGATGAATTTCTGTCCAGTACATTTGAACAGACAATAAAGTTAATCAAATCAAATTCGCATTATATATATATATATATATATATATATATATATGTCAGTCAGATATGATGGACTTGATTTATGGTAATTGAGAATGAACGTGCACGCGCATCCCATTTACTACAGGTTGGAATTCATTAACACGCGCGCGCGCACACACACACACACACAGTGATTTCAATGCCGCGTGTCCGCGGTTCGTCGGTGAGGTTTAGTTTTCTGTATAAAAAACTTTATGTCCATAATAATTTATGTAAGCTCGCTACGACGCCAGTAAAACATACAAAAAGCCGCCAGCAGCCATGATGACAACGACGACGAATTTCTTCTGTAGTTTTTATTGGCAGTTGGCCGTCAAGCTGAGTAATGCGCGATGCGTTACTGTCCGCATCCACGGTAATAATAGAGATTTTGTTTACATTTTTTGCCGCTCCAGTCAGAAAGACTGAGAGAAAATTAAAACAAGTTAAATTTATTTTTTAAAAACCTAAAATATTCGGGACTTTTAACAAAACTTTCGAGGCTTAAAGCCCAATTAGCCACCCCCTCGCTCCGCCCCTATAGTTTGTAGGCCCCTTTAGAGTTCTATTTGACGTAAAACCCGCCTGACTGATTCTTTAACCGGCGATCTGTGATGGAGTTATTCTGTCACGAACACTTCAAACTGGACTCGAGTTCTCAGATAAAGTCCAGACCGGTTCGGGCGTTCAGAGACGCGGTTCTGATCCAAGATAAGCGGGTCTGTCAGAACCTGTTGAGCTCGGAGAGACCGAACATCGTTAAACCCGGCACCGAACCGACCGACGTGCAGCCCTACATGCGGAGAATCCTGACCGGGTGGATGCTTCAGGTGAGGACACTTCAGAACCGAACACTTCACTCGAATCATAATCATCTTATGATGTCTGATTATCATATTCTGATTCGAATCACTGGTCAGATAATCGTGTACTGATTCACTGATTCGAATCACTGGTCAGATGATGTCTTGTGAATCATATTCTGATTCATCGATTCGAGTCATATTGGTCAGATACTGTCTAATACACCGTCTTATTTGAATCACTGGTCAGATCATGTCTATTCTGAATCAATGATTTGAATCACCGTTCAGATGATGTCGTATGAATCAATTCTGATTCACTGATTTGAATCACTGTTCAGATGATGTCTAATATTGTGATTCACTGATTCGAATCACTGGTCAGATGATGGCGTATGAATCGTATTCTGATTCACTGATTTGAATCATGAATCATCAGAGGACTCATGAGTGTGTTGTTCTTGAGCAGGTGTGTGAGGATCAGAAGTGTGAGGAGGAGGTGTTTCCCCTGGCCGTTCACTACCTGGACAGGTACATGTCCCAGAATGCCCTGCGTAAATGCCACCTGCAGCTTCTGGGAACCGTCTGCATGTTCCTGGCCTCCAAACTCCGGGAATCGGTCCCTCTGAGCGCCGACAAGCTGTGCGTGTACACGGACCACGCCGTCACCGTCCCCGAGATCCTGGTAAGGTCATGTGACACACAGGGCTGCTTGCAATCCATACAGAGATTACATTAATGATATATAACAATATGTTCAATGCCACTTTAGAAGCAAATACGTCACTTTTAGGCCCGTGAACACTGCTCAACTTCCCCGTGTTTATCTTAAACAATTGCAGAACTCAAGATTAAACTCTTTGACTTCTGTTGCGCAAGGTATTAAAATAATACAAAAATTTACATAAATTAGAAATGTTACCTTGGCAACTAGCTGAAATAAAATCAGTTTTAGTTGTAGTACTACAATTACTCAAATTATTCTGGAATACTTGAAAGCTTTAGTGGTTATCTTTATTGAGTTATTTTAGTTCTCTGACGAAAAGGAGAGCGAACACACAAAAATAAAACATGTGACGCACATTTGACATATTCACTAATATTTTAATTTTAGTTCAAGTTTTAGTAATTTTGTTTCTTGTTTTGTCGTTTTTCTTAGTTTTTATTTAGTTCTAGTTATTTTAGTACAAAAACAAGAAATGTTGTCATAGCAATTAACCGAAATAAATGAAGTGTTACGTTACGTTTTTATATTTTATTTTATATCAAGAAAATATTTTTATATTTTTATTTGTAATAGATATGCTAATGAGCTAAATTACATGGCTGTTTTTTATTTAAGAGCAGGATAGAAGAGGAAACGGTTTTCCATCGTGTTTTTCCGCGTACAGACGCGAACGAAAACCCTCAAAGCGCCGTCTTCCTCCAGGCCAGTAGGTGGCGATCACACCCTGTAAAGAAACACTTTTTTATTACAATTCTACAATAGAAAACAAATAGCACCAACGTGTAAAACAAGAAGTGGAACAGCCGCCAGAGGAGAGGACAAGAAAAGAAAGAAAAAACCCAACAAGAATGACAATAATAATAATAATAGAAGAAAAGATAAGCGTATGAGTAAAGGAGATCTGAGTGTGTGTAGCGTTAGAGCAGAAGATGCGAGTGTGTGTGAGATGTGTAATGTGTGTGTGTGTGTGCAGCAGTGGGAGGTGCTGCTGGTGTCGCGGCTCCGCTGGGATCTGGCCTCAGTGCTGCCCTCTGACTTCCTGGAGCCGTTACTGCAGGTGCTGCCGCTCGAAGTGCAGAACCACCCGGCCCTGAGGAGACACACACACTCCTACATCGCCCTGAGCGCCACAGGTACACACACACACACACACACACACGCGCGTCAGCAGATTCTCTGTCGCTGATCTGCTCTTTGTTGCTAGTATAAGCGCTGCGTCACACGTGTATTATCCACACTGCACTCGAGGGTCATCACTGACGTGAGGTCAGAGGTCAGCGCTTCCGTCACAGCACACATGCGGAGGCTCACTGATAAACTGCAGTCGTTCATATGTTCATTTTTCACACAATAGTGATTAAACACTTGATAAAACTGAATGAATCACAACTGTTACTTGATATCAATTTAGTGAATTGATGTTGAGTTAAAAAAATATTTTATGTTTATTATAAATTATAACTTATTATTTTTATAAATGTGTTATTTACTCATTTTAAATCGTTAAGTTTATTTGGGAATGACTGATAAATTTCTTTAATGTTCAGCAGGAACTTCACATAACGTATCCGGAAAGGGTTCGGAATGGAAATAATATTATCATTATTAGTTATTAATGTGGATATTAATTTCAGAGCTGAGTCAGGATTGGTGGATGTTGATTTTAAGGGGCGGGGCTTGTGTTGTGTGTGTCAGAGCTGAGTCAGGATTGGTGGATGTTGATTTTAAGGGGCGGGGCTTGTGTTGTGTGTGTCGGAGCTGAAGCAGGATTGGTGGATGTTGATTTTAAGGGGCGGGGCTTGTGTTGTGTGTGTCAGAGCTGAAGCAGGATTGGTGGATGTTGATTTTAAGGGGCGGGGCTTGTGTTGTGTGTGTCAGAGCTGAGTCAGGATTGGTGGATGTTGATTTTAAGGGGCGGGGCTTGTGTTGTGTGTGTCAGAGCTGAGTCAGGATTGGTGGATGTTGATTTTTAAGGGGCGGGGCTTGTGTTGTGTGTGTCAGAGCTGAGTCAGGATTGGTGGATGTTGATTTTTTAAGGGGCGGGGCTTGTGTTGTGTGTCAGAGCTGAGTCAGGATTGGTGGATGTTGATTTTAAGGGGCGGGGCTTGTGTTGTGTGTGTCAGAGCTGAAGCAGGATTGGTGGATGTTGATTTTAAGGGGCGGGGCTTGTGTTGTGTGTGTCGGAGCTGAAGCAGGATTGGTGGATGTTGATTTTAAGGGGCGGGGCTTGTGTTGTGTGTGTCAGAGCTGAGTCAGGATTGGTGGATGTTGATTTTTAAGGGGCGGGGCTTGTGTTGTGTGTGTCAGAGCTGAGTCAGGATTGGTGGATGTTGATTTTTAAGGGGCGGGGCTTGTGTTGTGTGTGTCGGAGCTGAGTCAGGATTGGTGGATGTTGATTTTAAGGGGCGGGGCTTGTGTTGTGTGTGTCAGAGCTGAGTCAGGATTGGTGTATGTTGATTTTAAGGGGCGGGGCTTGTGTTGTGTGTTTCAGAGCTGAAGTTCTCGGTCTTCGCTCCATCACTGGTGGCCTGTTCGTGTCTGACAGCGGCTGTTGTTCGACTGAATCTCCTGAAAGACTCGCTCAGCGCCGACGACCTCCTGCAACTCCTCAGGAACGTCCTGGACCTCGACATGGTGAGGACACACACACACACACACACAGGAGAACATGATCATGCTTCCCTAAACCACAATAGGACAGTTTTTTTTACATAAAAAAATCGAAATTATGAAAAACAGTTAAATATGACAAAAGTAATGACATAATTTAGACATTTTATGTCTACTTTTTGTCTAATTAACTTTTTGTCATAATTTGGACTTTTTCTTATAATTACAATTTGTCAATTTTGAAATCACCTTATAAACCTTATAGGTATGACATAAAAAGTCAAAGTTATGATATAAATGTCATAATTTAAACTTTTTTTAATAATTATAAATTTTTATGTAACAATCATGACTTTGATGTATTCAGATTTTTTAAATAATTATGACAGTACTAATTATTACATAAAGTCAAAATATGACTTAAAAATTCAAGAGTATGACATTAATAAGAGGTTGTAATTATGAGGAAAAATTCAAAATGATGATACAAGTCTTCATTATAAATTTTTGTCCTAATGAGGTTTGTCCTCATTTTTTGATCAAATTCTAAATAGACAAAAATGCAAATATGGCATAAAAAGTCGAAATTATGACATTATGAGATTAAAAGTAAAAATTATAACGTAAATATTGAAATCATGAGGAAAAAGTAATGTATAAGGTATAATGATGATAAAAGTTGAAGTAGTGCGTGTGTGGTTCAGGCTTCTCTGCGTCAGTGCTTCTCGTCTCTGGAGGAAACCATTGGGCGGACGCTGCCGTCTACACCTGCGGACCGGGACGTCCCACCCGCGGACCAGCGCTAGCCTTCCCAGGGTTCCCAGTTCCACTGCACTGCTTGACCACGGCCACGTTCGTATTTTATCTAGCGGATGCTCTTTTGTCAAACACACACGCTGCTGATTTTAGTCAATGATTAATTCTACACTTGACATGTAACTTTTCTCCATTTTAAACTTGAAATTTGTGAAAATAAAATATGAGGCTGGTGAATGCTGGTTTGCTTCTAACACTAACCCGGTCTATCTCACACACACATCACATTTCACCCGGATATCAGAAGGAGGGTTTTTTTTGCATTGAGAAAATTAAGCGTATTTTACATTATGACAATTAAGCATATTTTTGTGCAATTTCACAGTTTTTAATAAAAATCACCATGAATTTAATTCAGAAAAACAAATGCTAGCATGATAAATATCTACTTTAAAATAATCATAATAACAATCAATATTTTGCATACTAATTAGCAGGGGGGTAAATAATAATGAAATCTTAATTGTAAAATGAAAATCTTTGGGTTTTACATTAAACTAAACCAAAATATGAAATGTTACTAGCTAAACTGGCAACTAGCTAATATATGTGTTGTATTTTATATTTTATTTCATTTCAATTAACAAAAATGCTCTAGTTGTAGTTAACTGAAATAACATTAGTGTCGGGTCAAACTGTCACTTTCTTTATTATTTCACTTTTTAAAAACGGCAACATCTCACACACACTAGCGTTAGTCGATCATTTTATCCCTTAAAACTCAACTTTGATCACCAAAATTACATATTTAAATGTCATGCCTTAAAATATTGTGAATGTAACTCGACACCCTCGCCTCATTTAGTATGCGCGGTTCTATGAATATGCAGATGAGCCCCGCCTCCACTCACTCAGAGATTGATCTGATTGGTTACAAGGTGGTTTGTGACGTCAGAAACACCAAAGCGTGTTTTTGAGACTGTCTTTGATTCACTGCAGTTTTAAGGAGGAAATACTCAGCAATGCTGTCCACTTATCAACGCACACACGGTGTGTGTTAAAGCGGTTTAAAAACACCACATTAACAACATTAAAAGCTGGATTTACACCACAGGGGGACTTTAAAATGTGAACTGGAATACAGTCTACAATAAAATAATTTACAAGAACGCATTTTCAACTTAATTTGTGCTGTTTTATTGGTCCACTGATTCAAGCAGACGTCAGGGCTTATAGAGCAGGCACTTTGGCAAATAAACATACAGAAACTCAAACAAATATGGCACCAAACAGAAGAAAACCCTTAATAACCATTAAAACCCCTGACAAGACCTCTAATGGACTCTTACCAATACTGTATGAAGAGTTTAGACACTCAAGACAAGCAGATTTACTGATAAACACCCTGTTATGACACTGAAATATCACTCTTTCCCACTCGTAACTTGCCTTTACCACTGGAAGTAAACGTCCAGATGCCCAAAACCATTTTAACACATTTCTCAAAAGGATTCGGAGACAAAAAAATCCACTTTTAGTGTAATCCTGTTGTGTGGGGAGGTCACGGCGCACTTCACCATCCTAATAAACTCCTAACATGTCTAGACTACATAAAGTCATAAAAAGACAGTAGTTTACTGTATCCGTCGCACACGTGTCAATAATGGCATGTTGTAAAACTCAAAAATCGGCGGGAACGATCTTAAGGACTTTAGTCGATCTTCGCCAATTGAGTTTTTGCTCGTGTACTTGTACATTTTTGTCATCTACCAGCAATATTCACCTTTAAAACAAACATGATCTAAGTTCACAGTGCGTCTTTGGTACTTTTTGACCCTAAACAGTCAGAAATTCGGCGGGAACAATCTTAAGGAAAGGAATTTCCTTAAAGATCTTAAGGAATTTTCCTGCACGTGTTCTTGTACATTATTGTCATCTACCACCAATATTCACCTTTAAAACAAATTCACGATGGATCTTTGGCACTTTTTGTCTAGCCGACACCCTAAACAGTCATGTGACCGTCAAACATCTCAAAGGATAACAAGTTAGTTGTTGATCATTTGACAAAATAAAAGGCACTTTTCTCAAATCAAGTCTACATTATAAAAGCGGTTTTGGTTGCAAACGCACCAAAAATCTCCCGTTCCCTCGGAATGAAATGTTTCCCCTCACGCAGGACTTCCTGTCCTCTTGAAGACCCACTTCCTGTCTGGCCTGAAGCCGTTCAAGGAACGCTTTCCTTGTTTTGTTTCCCTTTCTAGGCACAGCCGAGTTGCAGATTCGTCGTTGTCCGTCTTAGCTGGCAGTCGCTCCCAAGGCTTGCTTGTAAGTCCGAGTGACGTTTTCGCAGTCGGAGATTGAAAACACGCTATCGGACACTCCCGCACGATAGCAAGCTACGTCCATTTCCCAGTGTCCCTTGAGCAGAGTCCCTGGCCCGTCCTCTCTTAAGTCGAGGAGATTATCAGCGGATACGCATCCTCGCATTCTTCGCCTCTCCATCGGAGCGTTGGGAATCTCCCGATCGGGAAGGTCCAGTCTGTCGAAAGACTCGGAGGAGAGAATGCTGTCCTCGCTGATTGCTCCGCTCGGCCGGGACTTGTTGACCACCGAGGGCACGGACGGCGAGAGCTTATCCAGAGATCCGAATCCCTGGAGTCCTCCGGAAAACTTGCCGTGGCGTTTGAGGATTCCCTTGCGGTTCTGCGCAGGCGACGCGTTCCCGAGAGTCTGCCCGGAGTCGTAACTTCCCTCCGGGGATGAGGAGTAGTATCCCGACTCGCCTTCGGAAGGCTTCTTCAGGATGCCTTTAGGCGGAGGAGGCGGAGCCAAAGAGATGTTGGTTTTCTCCTCCAAGGGCGTAGCCTGGGAGTCCCCGGGAGCCAGTTTCTGTTTTAGACTTCCACGCTTCTTCAGGATGCCTTTAAACGGGCGAGGTGATTCCTGCATTGTTTGCGAAACGTTGTTTTCTTTGCGCGACCTGCGTATTGAGCGCTGTCGCTGAACTGGTTCTCCTCCGCCCGTACGCAATAGGCAACGCATCTTAGAACCGTTTTCCAGGAGAGGGCGCGAGGTGCGGCGTAGCCAGTCGGCGATGCGAGTCGGGCCGCCGGTTTGAGACGCTACATGTGTCGGACACACCGCTGCGGTGTCGTTCTGAGCCTGCAGGGGGAGCTGATAGCCCCAGTTGAGCCACCAGTGACCCGCGATCTCATCCAGCGTAGCTCTACGGTCTGGGTTCACCATCAACATCCAGCGGATCAAACCACACGCGTCTGCGGGGCGACAAAGAGCATTAGCATTGGATTTAGCAACAGGGATGTCCAATCCTAATCAACCCATATGCGCTGTTCGTTAAACAAATGAAATTTTACTCAGTTTTTTAAATGTTTATACTCCTCATTTCTGGGATGATTTATTATATATTTTTAATTTTTTAAAATTTTTAAAATACGGTTTTATAAAAAAAAGCAGCTTTTTATGTAAAATTCACTTTATAAAAGACCCACATTTCTAACTTCTTTCATTCATGGGGATAACATGGATAGTATGACATGGTTTAACCAGTAGATGGCTGCAGGGCTCCACTATTGGACTAACTGAAAGATATATTTCCACAAGTGCTTCCAGTTGTATTCATATCTACATATTATGAAATCACAATAAAAGCATGTTTAGCATGTTTTGGACCTGCTGTCTTTCATTTAGTCAAGTGGAAAATAATGGATCTCGGCAGCCATCTACTGGTAAAACTTTTAAAACTGTATTTTTTTCTAAAAGACGGGCAAAAACCTTACACTAAACCATGCCAATTAAAAAAAATATAATAAACCCTCCAAAAAAAAATTAATAAACCAAGGAAAAAAAAAATTTTTTTTAAAATGTTGCCAATTTTACCAATACTAATATCTACTAATGTCTAATAAAATAACTAAAGGTGTGTTTGAGCCTAACTCTGCAGAAAGGTGGCGCTCCAGAAGCAGGATTGGAGTCATTGGACACCCCTATTCAGTGAGAGTTGGCGATGTGGGCGTGTCCAGCAATGTGCCGCGGTTTCAAAGGTCTAAGCAAATGATCAACAATATCGAATGCTCAATGCTAATGGGATACTGAAATCCATTGTTCCTGAGGACACGCCAAACGTACACATTGGCAACTCTTCCGTATTCAACTCAACGCTTGTTAGCAGAGACTCTAAAAATAGCCTGTGTACTGTTGGGGTGTGGCTCCAGGAACCGGTCCGGCAAGACCAGCTCGTGTTACTCTGGGCTCGCCATATGCAGAGATTAAAGCAGAAAGAAACTTATTTTCAATAAGTGAAAGCATGGTGACTATACGACCTCCGGCAATAAAGCTGCTGTCGTTGTGTACTTGACTCTCAGATCAACTCAATTTTACGAGGCTGCCAAGGTCAAGGCCGTTATCTGCTAGCTCTCGCTATACAGCATCCACAGGGTTTACTAAGCTTGGACCTTCGACAAACACAGTAAACCAGTTCCGTGTCTACGTTTAACCCTTATTCCTTTATTTCAATTAAATTAACTGTCACCGTCCCACAGGTGGGACATTTGCCACTATATTTTTAAAACAATAATATGTTAGTAAATACCTTAAATAATATTGACAAACTATATATCATTTGAAAGCTTACAATCTCTAGTTTCCATATTGGGTGACTGATTTTCAAAATATATTACAGAGAAGCCATAATTTATCAATATGCAACAAGAATATTTTCATACTCATAAGGCGTGTTCAGACCTTTATTTTATAATAGCAGTAAACATGAAAAATCATGAAAAAATGGTAGAAACCTCAGTTTGTTTTCATGCCAAAAGTTCAAAAGATAGAATCCATTCAATTATTTTGGAAAAAAAAAAGGTCTGAAAAGTTTGAAATATCAAGAAAAAAATAATAAATTCACCATTTGTGACGTGTCAGCTAGCTATGACTTATGTGCGTGTTCTTTGTATGTTTCTTAGAGGTTCAATTCATATCAAAATCTGCCAAACTTCCCATACTACTTCTGAATAGGATCTCTACTTCAGAAATTGTATGAAAATTGTGAAAATAATGGTTCATATCACTCAAAACACGAATGGAAATGCAGACGCCCTTATATGGGCAGTAATGGAGTCTGATTGTGCCCTAGTGGAAAAGTTTGGTACTGCGCTCAAACTAAATCTCATTTTTTGAGATATCAACCTAAAATTTGAAACACAACTTGTTCAGATTTTTGGCTTTGATCTTTCTGCCGTTTTAGAGTAGCCCAGGTTTTGAAAATATATATTTTATGTAAAATATGAATAATTAATATTTTTACATTGTACATTTCCATAAACTCAAACTTCTATAACTTTTTTTCTGTTTCACTTTCTTAATTTATTTCCCTTCTACAAAAATCTGCCAAATGTCTTCTTTAAAACAAGACCAATCATATGTCTATATTCCAAAGCATTCTTGAATTACAACCATTTAAGTTCGAAATGTGCATTTTCATGTCTATTCAAAAAAGGGGGGGGGTGACAGTTAACAGGTTAAATTAATGTACTATATATTCGTTCGATAAGGTTTTTTTTATTTAATATTTTGTATGATTAGGTAAACTGGTATTAAACTGGTAAATCTGGAACGCTTTAGCGCGACAGACCGAAGTTTTTCGATTTATATGTGAAATTTTCAAAAACGTGTTTTACTCTAAAACTGTGAGAAAATCTCAGCCATAACTCTACACGAGTGTGTGTCGCGTGTGTGAGCTGATCTCTCAGTAAACAAGTGTGTGTTCGGCTGCAGTTCCACACGCTTCCACTAGAGGAAACTCTCGTTTCCAGTGGGCGAGGAGCACCAGTGTGACTGTTGTTATCAGCACTGTGTGTGTGTGTGTGTGCCAAAACCTTCACCAAATTCCACACCATTCCAATAAAAACACAGAAAGTGAAATGTTCGTGTCGTGACTCACCGGACGGTCTGGCGGGTCTGCGGTAGTTCCCGCTGCTGATCTGCTGCACCAGCTGCTTGTGGTCGTGTCCGTCGAACGGCATGGCTCCGTGGACGAGCGTGTAGAGCAGCACGCCGAGGGACCAGCTGTCCACCTCTGGGCCCCTGTAGGGCCGGCCGTTCACGATCTCGGGCGAGGCGTAGAGGGCGCTGCCGCAGTACGTCTGCAGGAACCGGTCGCCCCGGTACAGGTTCGACAGCCCGAAGTCCGCGATCTGGGGAACAGACAGTCGGTCAGCGTCAGTGCCGTCTCGCCAACTCGTGTTATCAGCGAATTTAACGATACGACATGCTCTCGTTCCGTTTCCTCTTCACTCGCGTCTCCGTTTCGAAGGGGATTATAAACGTTCGCCTGTTATACCCGCAGTCTTTACTTTAAACGGTTTTCCCTGCTCGTCCAGCAGTGTGTGCTCGTTACTAGACTCGCGGAGTTTATTTGTAAACCGCTTCACACGCGCGGGTGACTTTAGTCGCTAACTCAAACAGGACACATGACGATATTAGCAAAGACACGGTCTCGTTTTTTATTATATTATTTAAGTTAGCGTTACTGATATTCAGTGTTGGAGAGTAGTTAACTACAAGTAGCGACGCTACTAACTTAACTACATTTTTCAGTAGCTTGGCTGTAGCTCAGCTGCTTTTTAAACAGTGTAGCTAACTACTTTTTGCAGCAAGTAGCGGTGTAGCGCGAGCAAAAGCTACATTGCGTTTGTCGAGCCTGCGCGAATCGACGCGATGCTAGGATATTCTTCATCTTGTTAGATTAACTCATTTTTTGCTATTACCGCCACCTGCTGTTTAATCACGCGTCTTGCGGCTAACGGTTCACTGACGTAAAGAAGTGGGTTGACAGTGACACACCCATATTATGATTATGATGGAGCCAGAGGTGACGGCAGATTTAGATGATGGAGAATCAACTAAAGTTAATTACCCATGGCCTTATTTGTCCAAGTTCAATCGGTATTTTTGAGAAAATGTTCTAAATGCAATTTACATTGGATGTATATTTTGTTCTTGCAATGTTGTCGGCTATTTGTTGCAATATTTGAGTGTTGTGTGTAATAAAACAATACTCTATGAAATCATAATTGTATTGCATTGTTTTAAACACTAAATATTTTAATTAAAACATTCATCATTCAGTTATTTATAATATATAATTTATAGCATGTTATAATAATAAAATGTAATATAATATGTTGTTCAAAAAGCAAAAGTAGTTTCAACGTAGCTAGCTACTTTTTGATAGTAGCTTGTAGTGTAGCTAGCTACTTTTCCAAAAGGGTAACTTGACTGTAGTTTAACTACTTTAACTTGTGAGTAGCTTGTCAAACTACAGTTTCAGAGTAGCTTCCCCAACACTGCTGATATTTATTTCAACGCTTGATTAGTGTCGTTTCTTTGACGTGTTTGATGTTTGAGCCTCGTTTATTATGTATTATGTCGTGACTAGCGCTAGTTTCCATCAGTGCGGTTTTACAGCTCGTCTCATAAAGCAGAAAGTAGATTAACGCCGCTATCTCACACTGTGTGTTTATGGCCTTGTTCAATAAAACAACAAGCGAGCAGCGACAGAATGATTTTGTGTGTCTAAGATTACGGCTGCGCACACACACACACACACACACGAGCTAACCCTAACCCTCGCTCCTGAACTTACTTTTATATTGCCGTCGTCGTCCAGCAAGATGTTCTCCAGCTTCAGGTCACGATGAACAATCCCGTTCTGTAGAGACACACACAACAGCGTTTACAACAGAAACGTACATTTGTGAAAATGGCGATGGAATTATAGGAACTAAAAAGTCACTTTTTTCCTTTTCGTCAACTTGGATAATTAATGTGGTCCAGATAACACAACATGTGGACTTCTGTGGACTAAAGCGATCTCCTTTATTATATTAACCCAGTTCAGACGAGGTCACCGTGGGTCGTTGCTTTATTAACCGCTCTACATGTTCCTGGTGTTGGAAGGGAGTTTCCCGAGGAACTGAAACGGTTTCACCCATAAACACTTTCATAAGAAAATCCCCAGATCTTCCAGCGCAGAAACACACGTCTGAGATCGCAAGATTACTGATGTCTTTAAAGAAGTCACAATTACAACTGTAATTATTATTTTATTATATTGTGAAATATGAATCATTATAAATGTCTTTACTGTCACTTTTGATCAGTTTAATTCATCCTCGATGAATAAAGTACTGCTTTATTTTTGTAAATAACTTTAACATTTAAATAACTGGACACTGATAATAATCCTCATATTCGAGTGATTTCTGAAGGGTCATGTGACTCTGAAGACTGGAGTAATGATGATAACACTTTACAATAGAAAGAAAACTCATAATATTTCACAATATTACTTTTGTGTGTATTTTATATCAAATAAACATTGCGTTGTTGAGCAGAAGAGACTTCTTTTAAAAACATTAATAATCTTACTGATCCAAAACTCTGTAAATTAGAGTGTGTGTGTGTGTGTGTGTGTGTGTGTAGACAGGAATGCGTGATTGTGTTTCTCTGCAGGAGGGCGAAACTCCTCGTCTAACATCAGAACAAAAGCTGGTCTCTAACGGGACGTTCTGTTTCGGGGACGTCTCGCAAACATCATCATCATCATCATGTTTACACGCTGAACAGTTTTACACTCAAACACACACTGCCTTTGAAAAGCTCATGTTTTTACTAGAATAATCATCAAGGCTGCGTTTATTTGACTAAAATACAAAAAAATAGTAATATTGTGAATTATTAGTAAAGGGAATATACAGTAAAGTGTGATTTATTCCTGTGTATTTATCATCATCACTCCAGTCTTCAGAGTCACATGACCCTCCAGAAATCCCTCTAATATGAGGATCTGATGATCAACACAGTTATGATTATTATCAGTGTTGATTTACATTTATATTTCAGGATTGTTGCTTGTGCGAGTGTGTGTCGGATATGTGAGTTAGCGTGTGTGTCGTGTTAGCGCTGTGCTAGTGTTCCTGCATTAGCGTGTGCAAGCGTGAACGTCTCTCTAGATCTGCTCATTCATGCGGACAGTGATGTGTGTTACGCAATACATCCAGTGTCTCTCTGCACCCCTCCTCAGCGCACAGCATTCTGGGTAGTTTTGCAGACTGGGAGAAATGTTCACATGACGTGGAACTAATATTTAGTCCCGCTGACCTTTGCTTTCACAGATATTTGTGAAGCCAGACAGTCAAACATGTTCCTTAAAGCGCCTGAGCAACAATAACACGCGTAACACACCTCCGAAATGAAAGAAGATTATTGCCATCACTGATCTCTGAGAAACTTAGAAATAAACGTTTTTATCGCATCTAAATAATTCATTAATAAATCGAAATATTTTTTACAATTACAATTTTTTACAACTTTACAATAGAAAATGACTGTATAGAAATCAGGGTTATTACAGTTAACTAAAACAAAGCCATAAGAATTCGGTTGTGTTGTGAGTATTTGCGGAGCGTGTGTGTGTGTGTGTGTGTGTGACTCACGCGATGGCAGTATTGTGTGTGTGAGTGTGTGTGTGTGTTACTCACGCGATGGCAGTATTGAGTGTGTGTGTGTGTGAGTGTGTGTGTGTGTGTGTTACTCACGCGATGGCAGTATTGAGTGTGTGTGTGTGTGTGTGTGTTACTCACGCGATGGCAGTATTGAGTGTGTGTGTGTGTGTGTGTGTGTGTGTGTGTGTGTGACTCACGCGATGGCAGTATTGTGTGTGTGTGTGTGTGTGTGTGTGAGTGTGTGTGTGTGTGTGTTACTCACGCGATGGCAGTATTGTGTGTGTGTGAGTGTGTGTGTGTGAGTGTGTGTGTGTGTGTGTTACTCACGCGATGGCAGTATTGTGTGTGTGTGAGTGTGTGTGTGTGTGAGTGTGTGTGTGTGTGTGTGACTCACGCGATGGCAGTATTGTGTGTGTGTGAGTGTGTGTGTGTGAGTGTGTGTGTGTGAGTGTGTGTTACTCACGCGATGGCAGTATTGAGTGTGTGTGTGTGTGTGTGTGTGACTCACGCGATGGCAGTATTGAGTGTGTGTGTGTGTGTGTGTGTGTGTGTGTGTGTGTGTGACTCACGCGATGGCAGTATTGTGTGTGTGTGAGTGTGTGTGTGTGAGTGTGTGTGTGTGTGTGTGTGTTACTCACGCGATGGCAGTATTGAGTGTGTGTGTGTGTGTGTGTGTGTGTGTGACTCACGCGATGGCAGTATTGTGTGTGTGAGTGTGTGTGTGTGTGTGTTACTCACGCGATGGCAGTATTGTGTGTGTGTGAGTGTGTGTGTGTGAGTGTGTGTGTGTGTGTGTGTGTGACTCACGCGATGGCAGTATTGTGTGTGTGTGAGTGTGTGTGTGTGAGTGTGTGTGTGTGTGTGTTACTCACGCGATGGCAGTATTGAGTGTGTGTGTGTGTGTGTGTGTGTGTGTGACTCACGCGATGGCAGTATTGTGTGTGTGAGTGTGTGTGTGTGTGTGTTACTCACGCGATGGCAGTATTGAGTGTGTGTGTGTGTGTGTGTGTTACTCACGCGATGGCAGTATTGAGTGTGTGTACTTGTCTACCTATCTAAGAGGGGACTTTGGTGTCGTTACACACTCACTAACAGGGGACCGCCGAGGGAAGTGGGGACATTTTTCAAGTCCCCTGTTAGCTATGCCTTAAAACATGTTAAAATCAACTAAAAAACGCTCTGGTGAATTTTTTTAACTTTTGACCAAGTGGGGACTAACACACGTGTGTGTGTTTAAGCCCATACTCAGCAGCGCTCCTGTAGGCTGGAGCAGGAACTGCAGTGGCCCATTAACACACGTCGTTCACACTTCTCTATTGTCTGAATGGCTGGCTGTCCCAAAGCCTCTGAGACTGTAGAGCTGCTTAGTTAAGGTACTTTCAGTAAATTTAATAACCCCACACTAGTAATCATTAGTTAAGCAATAGAAAATGCTTAACTAATGAAAATACAATTATTAAAACACATTATAGATATGCTTTTAAAACAATATTAAAGAATTTATAGCTTTATAGCTGTCTTTATAAATTGCTGATTATTGGTTTAAAAGCATATCTATAATGTGTTTTAATCATTTTAATTCCATGCTTTATTAATGAACAATTTATGATTTCTAAATGAAGTATAGCATTATAAACCATAATAATAAACCAATATAAAGTTATTTAGGAGTTGTCAGTGGTTTATAAGATCACTTAGAAAGTGAGTAAATGATTAATAAACTATTTCAATGTGCATTCATGCATCTTATTATTCAGACATATAGTAATAGTTACTTAGTGTGTTAATACATTTTTAACATGTATTTCTACTGTAATCCAAGGTTAATTCAGGTAGTTATCAACCATTTAGTAGTGGTCAGTTTACTATTTTGTGAGCTCATCTAAAGTGAGGACCTGTTATGCCTTGTAACGCATTTATAAAAGAGATTTCAAAGGCTCAGTTAAATATTTGTATGTTCTTTTATGTTCAAAGTGTTGTGTTTGTTTCCTTTTTCTGTTTAGAAGAGAACTGAGCCTTTAAATCTAATTTATGAATGCTTTACAAGATATAACTATTCCTCACTTTAGATGAGCTGCCAAAAAAAGTTAACTGACCACTACTAAATGCTTAACTTCTTGCATTTACTACATTTAAATACACTTAAGTGATCTCATGAATCACTGACAACTCCTAAATAACTGGTTTGTAAATAATGTTATTCTTCATTAGGAAATTATAAATTGATCATTAATAAAGTATGAAAATACAATGATTAAACACAATATTATGCTTCTAAATAAAGAATAAAGCATTTACACAAGAATAGAGCATTTATAGCTGTATTTATAAACTTCTTATTAATGTCTATTAATGCTTTATAAATTACAGATAAACTATTTACTAATGATTAACTAATGATTAATAGCATGCAGTTATTATGAAGTGCCCAGCGGCAACAGTTCGAAAGCAGAGGCGAGAAGACGCCTCTTATCATTCATAATATTATTTTTTTCTTATTTAACGCTCTCTCTTCATAGATACTGTCTATGCTTGGTTATAGCAGTCCCTAACAATTTACTTGCCATTGTTACTTTTCTTAATAATTTTGTCTGTACCTCAGTAGCAATTCCATACTAACAAATAATACAGAATATCATAACACTTTCGATGAAATTCCTATAAAACATCAGAAGCTTTATGTTGTGGACAATACAGGAAAGTTATTGCTTTAAAAAATTAATTCTCTGTTGTGGCTTTATACTTACAGTATATGATTGGTCCACATATCCCATTTAAGCTTATTGCCTACTGATAAGTTGTATTTGACAAATATACAAATAGTTGTATTTGACTATATTTTACATTTTACAAGCAGTTTTGACTGATATGTGTGCACTGTAAAACAATTATTGTTGGTTTAACTTAAAAAATGAAGTTACCTGGTTGCCTTGAAACTTTACGTTCATTGAAATTGAAAAATTGACTTAATACAATGAAGGAGATTGATTTTATAATCAGAAACTCAAAATATTATGTTATCTGAACCACATACATTATCTAAGTTGATTTGACAGAAGAAACAACGTTATGATAACAAATCATGATTTTTTTTTTTTTTTACAGTGTATATTACTTTAGTTTGAAAATTACTTCAATTATCTTTTTAACAGTTAACTGGTTTCAATCTTATTTATGGAACAGAAAGTTTTTGTTCAAGATAGGTCATTTCTTCTGTTCTGTCGCTCACCTCCACAGGGATCGATCTCGGCGCCCTCCCTTTACTCGTTCTACATGCTACCATTGGGTTCTATATTTTAATAAGACATGGTGTTTCCTTCCATTCTTATGCTGAAGACACCAAAATATATACACCTATTGAGAGAAATGATCGGTCTGCTTCCATTTCTCTTTTATTATGCTAAGATGAGGTTACATCTTTGCTTGCAAAAAAATTGTGTCTTTAAATGAACACAAAACTGCAACAAAAAAGCAACCTGTAATAGCAGCTGCAAATGGGGCCTTATTTATCACTCAGAAAGAATTAGCGTTAAACACATTTACACAAACTCTAGACACAGAAGGATCATATGTTCCCCACATCACACCAGGATATTTCACTCAAAATTGTGAAATATTTCACTCATTAAGTGTTTGATTTACTCATTCAACTGATGTTCAAAACAACTGTGTAGTTACAGTGCTGCAAAAAAATGCAGACATGTTTCTTTATAAAATAGCAGACACAATACCACTGATATTGAAAAAAAAGATCTAAATCAACTTCTAGGTTTGGGTGAAGTGAGAGGGTCACAAAGACAGAACTAAAAACCTAATTTGTCAAATAAACTCTAAAAATAAAAGATATTCAAGACTGTGGTATAAATAATTGGATGATCTGACCATAACTCATACTATCCTTGATTTTCTAACTTAGGACATTTCCTTTGTGTGTGATTACACCCACACTAATTAACATATCAATGCAGGATGGCTTGAAGGTGTCTAGGTGAAGTGGCCTGAGTGCTTACAAATACAGCTACCAATGTTCAAGTATCTGTGCAACTTCTCAAATAAACTACAATAAACTAGAGAAAACGTTGGGATTTACCCTTCCAAATTTATTTTGTAATGTTTTCTTTTGTAAAAATGTATTTAAAAAATAAATAAATACAAGAATTAGACTATCTACTGTTAACTGCAGTACAGTACAGTAATACCATTTTGAAATATAATCTGAATTAAAAACAAAACAAAAAAACCAATTATATTTAACTAAACACCTCCACAAGTGTTTGTGTTAGTCTCAGTTTAATCACCAATTTAATCTATACAAAAGGGGAAAATTAGGAATAATTTTGTGCAGTATTGTAAACATGGATAATGTAACAAACTGCAGTTAACAGTAGATAGTCTAATTCTTGTATTTATTTATTTTTTAAATACATTTTTACAAAAGAAAACATTACAAAATAAATTTGGAAGGGTAAATCCCAGCATTTTCTCTAGTTTATTGTAGTTTATTTGAGAAGTTGCACAGATACTTGAACATTGGTAGCTGTATTTGTAAGCGCTCAGGCCACTTCACCTAGACACATTCCAGCCATGCTGCATTGATATGTTAATTAGTGTGGGGGAGGGCGATGTAATCACACACAAAGGAAATGTCCTAAGTTAGAAAATCAAGGATAGTATGAGTTATGGTCAGATCATCCAATTATTTATACCACAGTCTTGAATATCTTTTATTTTTAGAGTTTATTTGACAAATTAGGTTTTTAGTTCTGTCTCTGTGACCCTCTCACTTCACCCAAACCTAGAAGTTGATTTAGATCTTTTTTTTTCAATATCAGTGGTATTGTGTCTGCTATTTTATAAAGAAACATGTCTGCATTTTTTTGCAGCACTGTAACTACACAGTTGTTTTGAACATCAGTTGAATGAGTAAATCAAACACTTAATGAGTGAAATATTTCACAATTTTAAGGTGAAATGTCCTGGTGTGATGTGGGGAACATATGATCCTTCTGTGTCTAGAGTTTGTGTAAATGTGTTTAACACTAATTCTTTCTGAGTGATAAATAAGGCCCCATTTGCAGCTGTTATTACAGGTTGCTTTTTTGTTGTTGTTTTTCTTTTTAGAGTTGTATTAATGCATTCAGTGACTACATCTTCCAAACTACATATTTCACTTCGACACAACACTGCTAAAACTCTGAACATAATACAACATTGAACAACTTCTCAAAACTCTTCACTCAGTGATCACACGATCAGTCTTGGCTAAACTAAGATCTTTCGATTTACATGAATTGATTTCTGGCAAACAAAACTTGATTTACTGTACAGGCACATGCTTACATATTATTTCCAAGACTGTTATTTAAGTTCAAAACTTATCAACACAAAAATGAATAAGATATTTCTACCGTATTTCACACTGAAACATATTCTGAATCTAAAAAAAAAAAAACTGAAAAATTAAGAAGTAACTAAACACATACACAAGTCTTAGTCTTTCATGTAAACATGAACCATGTAAAATGCTTGACATTCTGTCCCCCTCACTTTTGAAATGATTGCTACGCCCCTGATTCCACATCCCCCCACACTCATTTACATTTCAATGCAGGATGGCTTTTTGAAGGTGTTTTAGGTAAACTGGTCTGAGCGCTTACAAATACAGCTACCAATGTTCAAGTATCTGTGCAACTTCTCAAATAAAAACTAGATGCAGTTGATAAACTAGATGCAGTTACGGAAGATATTTATCACGTTTTGAAGGCCCATCTAAAAGCACACCTAATCCCGCATAGATCTGAATGCAGAGAAGCTCCAAAGCGATGCTGGTGGTCTTAAAATTATCAGTGGGGAAAACTATCACCTCAGTTTTGTGTTCATTTAAAGACACAATTTTTTTGCAAGCCAAGATGTAACCTCATCTTAGCATAATAAAAGAGAAATGGAAGCAGACGGATCATTTCTCTCAATAGGTGTATATACGTATATTGTGGTGTCTTCAGCATAAGAATGGAAGGCAACACCATGTCTTATTAAAATATAGAACCCAATGGTAGCATGTAGAACGAGTAAAGGGAGGGCGCCGAGATCGATCCCTGTGGAGGTGAGCGACAGAACAGAAGAAATGACCTATCCTGAACAAAAACTTTCTGTTCCATAAATAAGATTGAAACCAGTTAACAGTTAAAAAGATAATTGAAGTAATTTTCAAACTAAAGCAGTGTTCATTTTGACAACAAATTTTGATTTAGTTTTAGTCTTTTGACTAAAATGCCATTTAGTTTGTCATATTTTAGTCATCTGAATTGTTTTAGTCTAGTTTTAGTCAACGAAATTCAATATGATTTTAGCAGCCTGGTCTCATTGTTAATACGTAGGTATTTTAAGTTTTTTGCAAAGATAGAAAACATACTTTTTTGTACGTTTGGATAGATGCTGAAATGTATAATATATACGTATTTGCAACATTTAAAAGTAACATTATTATGTTTTTACAGCTACAAAACGTTAAGTATTTACGTATATTCTATGTCATAAAGATATCTGTATCCCTTTTTACCATTTTATGTAAGATCCCGTAAACCTAATCCCAAACCTAAACATAACTACACTGTAAACGATTTCTGTTGTTTTCACAGGATTATACAGTTTTTGTCAACAGTTTCTTACTGTATAATCTTTGTACAGTAAGTTACAGTAGAATTTAGTTGTTTTCACAGTATTATTTTGTTTTTTCAACAATTATGTACTGTGCACACAGTTGACAGTATGTTACTGTAGAATTTCAATGCATTCTGGAAAAATTATCAGTTACTGTTAATCTAAATACAGCAGTGCAAACTGACCGCGAAAAACTCGACACACAGTTCCACGGGTAAAATTGCTAGACCTCTAATGTTATTATTCTTACATTAAAAAAAAAGAAATGTAGCACTGGGCCAGTGACCATTAACAGCCTTAATTCAGTGTGCATGAGAGCGCATTTGAATTTTGAAAGAGTTTGTCGTGTCAGTGGTGCCGCTGTCTTTTCTGCCGACCAGGAACTTCTTCATCTGGTAAGTAATAATTATTATGGATTCTTGCTATAACTTTAAAGTTATATAGAATAGCTGACCACAATTTCTGTATTCAATTTAATCTATTCTAGACATTTTACTATAAGATGTACAATTTGACACTCTTCAATTTAACCTAGGGACATGTTACTGTCAATTTAAATACATAAGTACGAAATGACTGCGAAAAATAACCACAACAAGCTGCCATTTTATGAAGAACTCTTCAGTTCCCTTATTCCCTCTGTGAGAGCGTGCAGGCTGTGCATCGCGCCGCTGTCGTCTGCAATGTTTTCGCCATAGCCTACATATGATATATCTGGTTAGTAATTTTATATTTTATGCAAACCATATCAGTTACTTACATTAACGGATTAAGGTTAGAACTGGCCGCGGCATGAACTATATGAAGTTACTTGATTAAATGTGATTTTATTAACATGTATATCATATATAGCCTCTTATAAGGTCAAAATGGTCTAATCAGTTTTGTTATTTACCACGTTATGTCGGTGGAAACGCCTGCACGTTCATTATTTTATAACTTTATAGGGTTGGGAATTGAAAATCGATAAATGTATCCTTAAATCTGATATCCAAGGTTAGGATTCGGATTAGCCTATTGTTATAAAATTAAAGTTTCGATTCCTCTTATTGATTTTTTCACGCTTATTTTTGTGTAAATCCTGACCTGGCAATCTGCTATTTAAGTTAACGTTAATGTTTACCTCAGTGACAGTCTCTACCGCAGCGCCCAAAAAGTGCAGTTTTGTCCAAATACAAAGCTATGTGTGACATTTACAGTATTGTCTGATATCGTAATTGTTTTTATAACTATGTGTAAACTGACATGTAACGTTACTTATTTGAAGGGAAAGACGCCCTGTCAAGCTTCTTTTGTCATACGATGTAACTTAGTATCACACAAGCAAGATTGACGTTTTCACGTGACCGTAAATGAATTGATTTTAAACAGTCCAACAAACAAGATAGTATTAAGTGAATTACACTTTAGACATCATTTTGTCTGTTTTTGCTGTTTAGCTAAAAAAAAACAACAACAACAAAAACGCTTTTACTGTAAAAACGTCTCGTCTGTTCTCCTTTTCCACAGGTGTGAGCTGTGCATATTAAGAAGACCCCATCCATCTTGACGACCGATGAATTGTAAATCTAATCTAATTTAATTATTCTATTTATCCAACTACTACTACTATACCTTGGCCAAATACTGACCCACTGAGAACATTTTAAACAGATTATTTGCTATCTGTGAATTTTGAACAGATAATTGCCTATCTGCAAGTTGTTAAGAATTGTTCTGGTTCAGTTCCATAAAAGCTTGGATAGAGAACTTCCTATTGCAAATGTTAGAACATTAAGTCTGCATATAAATGATTATTAATACCGTAATGCAAGTTTTTCATGGCACATGTGCATGATGATATTGTTTTGTGTTTAGATTTTTTTAAAGGACACTGGATAACACACTCTAAAAAATGCTGGGTTGTTTTAACCCAACTTTGGGCCAAATATGGACAAACCCAGCCGTTGGGTTAAATTTTTACATTGCATTTTTAAGCCAACATTTGGTTTTGTCCATATTCTACCCAAAAATTGGGTTAAAACAACCCAGCATTTTTTTAGAGTGCAACTTGTCATTTTGTAATACTCATCTGGATTGGTGGTTTACTCGTCAAAGCTAGTTTATACATTTCTCCCAGCCCTGCAAATCTGGTCATCTAGTTATAAAGGAGCCCAAAACCCTTTAAAATCAGCAACAGACCAGTCTGACCAGTTAGACAGTCTATCTCAAACCAATAGACTATCTAGTTTAAGCCCCCCCCCCCTTTCTAATAGATTGATCAGATAGCGCCCCTTTAATCTTTTCTATTTTACCTGTTCATAATCATTTTTGCATGAATTGAAACGCATGATTGTTCATGATTTTCATGCATGATTTAAATTGTATTATATTACATTATTATTATTCATGTATTTAATTTTATTCATGTATTTAAATGTATATATGTAAATGTAATGTGTTTGAAAATACACAATAAACCTTGAGCAGTTAAAGCTTCAATTGTTCTTTTTTCTATTTCCTATAGTGCTACTGTGCAACCTGTAGAATATGTAGAAAATCCATAGAAATATTATTTTAACTGTTAAATAATACTCTATTTCTACGGATTTTCTACATATTCTACAGGTTACACAGTAGCACCAAATAAATACAATAACATTTCATAACTGTATAATGCTATACAGTATTATTAAAAATTAACAGTGTAATACTGTACTTTAATATGGTAAGAAATTACAGTAAAATAATGTTATTTGATTTTACAGTATGCTTAACAGTACTGTAGTTAGTGTTAAAGTAATTTTATTGTTGAATGAAATACAGCAAGTACTGGATAATTGTTGCCAGTAAGTTACTGTTAATTTGACAAGACATTTTTTTACAGTGTATTTTATACAGAATATAAAAAAGGATAAAACATAATGGACAGATGTGTTGGGAAATGGCAGTCAATATGGCATTAAAATATATTTTGAGCCACCAATCCTACTCCTACCCCTAAACCTACCCCTAACAATTCGTTAAAACTACGTAAACTAACGTTACAATGGGCTATATGCACGCATAAGTTCCGCATTTGACGTAAGGATGCTCGTCCATTTCCGGTTGTGTAGATTAAAGCAGAGGAAAACCGGAGAAAACGGGATTATGGCAGAGTCTTCAATATTTACTGTCCTCCCGTCTTTGAAACGAAACGTACATACGTTTAGATGTAATTTTATATATAGTTATGTTTATTTAATATAATTTTAAAAAGAAGCATAAACACAACGAGGGGTGTCTGTTTTATCTGTTTTTGTGACTAACGTTTCATTAGTATAACCATGGAGTATAAAATTCAATATAAATTCTCGGTATTGCATTGGACTCTACGATCGGCGGAAGTTATCGAGCATCCCTAATGCTTCACCGGAAATAACGCCGTGCATAGAGCCCATTATGAAGAAAAACGTGACTAACAGAAAAGTATAATCACAATAATATATGTATTGCGAAAATGTCAAAACCGCTACTAAAAGCCGTTCACATGAAGATGCTTTGCAGTCGCAGTCCTCTCTGGCAACATTGTAATAGTTTTGTATGAAGTACAGAGCAGAATTTAAATTAATAATCAATGAAAATGTTCATCCGGCTTCAGTTCGCAGCTTCGCACTATTTCAAAAGAACTAAACCAACCGTCACAGTCCTTCATGTCTCAATCTGTGATGAGGCAGGGAAGAGCTAATGACCATTTGATATCTCTGCCGTAAAACACGACGTATCGCTTCTCAAGGGCGTGATTTTTGAATTTGAATTCATCACCAGCGCGGGATTTGACGTGTACGGTTGCTGCTGAGAATGGAGGCGAAGATCACGACTGGATAAAAGGTTGAATTAGGATTTTTTTCTTGTAAACAACGTAGGCTATGGATTCTAAAGATTTGGATTACATCAAACTAATAAAATTGATGTCTTTTGTGAATTTATGTTTTGTTTTATAGGAGAAAACACTTTCTGTGCCTCACGGCAAATAAACTATATTACAAAATGGTTAAACGAGTAAAGTTAAAGAATGTATTTTTAAGGTTTTATAGTGTATTGTTTAACACCATGCAGGCGAAACGAGCAAAATGTTAATATTTATGAGTATTATATCAATAAATGAGACTGAAAACGTAATGAATAAGACAGTTGAATGCAATAGAGTCAAAACATAATGCTACGATTTTAATATGCATAAATTGTGATATGTACAAATGTGTACATCGGTGGATTTGTTCAAACGTAAATAAATTACGTTTTTGTGCTGTCAATAACGTAAATATTTTACATTTTAGTTCTGTAAATACGTCAGTATTATACGTTTCTGCGCATATAAAACGTAATTATATGTACGTATGATAGAACTACACTTTACGTACAAATGCCTACGTATTCTCATGAGATCACATTGGATTTTAGTCGACTAAAATATAATGGGTTTAGTTAAATTGTAATGCGTTAATTTAGAATTTAGAATAGAATAAAATGTACAAACCCATACACTCCCGAAGAAAACATCTATTAACCTATTAATATAAATGATTTAAAAGTCTGAACATGCAATACAGATACGGATTTAACTACTGTGATTTAAAAAATATCTTAAAATTAAATAAAAACCACTTTTCCTAAAGTACAACACAGCCTTTTCAATGGATGATATACAGTATACATTCTTTATAACCATGCATACATCCTTCTTTATTCTTTCAAGCAGAAATATTCTTTGTGTAAATTAAATATAATTAATCCTTATTATACTAAAGCTATTAAGAAACTGTGATTGCTTTTCTCTTTTTCTTTGGTTGCTTGATCAATATTAAGGACACAGACCACATTATGTTTGATGCCACTTTCACTTTAAGACGTCGGATTATTTCCAATGACATGCGGATCCAATCGCACTGATGCACATCCGATACACTCACAACTGTTTAAGACATAACCGACATAATTTACATGAATACTGTCCAAAGCGGACATTTAAAGCACTCAATAACCTTGCCCCTTCATATTTATTGGACCTTCTTAATATCTATATTCGATCTCGGACTTTAAGATCGTCTTCCTCGCTCACTCTTGTTCTCCCTAGAACCCGCACTACTTCTATGGGGTCCCGGGCTTTTAGTTTTGCAGCTCCTTATTTATGGAACCTGCTGCCACAGGATGTGCGAAACAGTGAAAGTATTCATGTTTTTAAATCTTGCCTTAAGACCCATCTTTTCCGGCAGGCTTTTATGTTTTATGTGATTTATATATATATATATATATATATATATATGTGTGTGTATTAGGGCTGGGCAAAAAAATAGATTTTTCGATTAATCGGTTTTTAAAATGTGGCCGATTCAAAATCGATTCTCAACGGCCTCGAATCGATTTTTTCCGTATAAAGGGCTCGCGGACGCGGTGCGGCGTCTTCTCGTCTCACTGCACTAGGCAAGCACTAAGCGCTGCAGCTGTCGATACACACTCGCGTTTAGGAGTCGGGACACGACGAAATATTCACTTGCACAATCGGGCCAGCATTGCATCGTAACCTATGATGGTAACTAACGTTTATAATTTTCACGTCTTTTTAAGTTTTAGTTTAAACATTCAAGCGATATTAAACCATCCCGTGCTCGCGCACTCTCAGAGATGTCTTTCACTGCGTGCACATACAGTAAAGCCAATCCGCCTCAAACAGCTCGCCTGAAACAAACGTTTTATCCCTGGATTATATCGCTTTAACAGTTAAAAACACGCGACATAATGTCAAAACTCTGGTATTGGTGAGTAACCTTTTAAAGACAGTCTAATGTCTTAAATAAGCATTAAACGCGTGTGACAGACAGACAGTACAAATGAGACAGGGATCCGTTCTTAAAGTGAACGCAGCCATATGTGTCTGTCATTAATTCTGTTGAATTAAAACAATAGAATATAGCATTAATTCTAAGCAATCAGAATTAATAGCCTTTGTATTTAATTCAGTCTTGGACTAAAAAGACTATCCAGTGTTATTTTACATTGGATTACTTTATTCAGTTTCTGTAGTATTTCTGACATACCAAAAAAACTCTTTATTCTATTCTATTTATTTGCTACTTTTTTCAGTTTAATTCGAAGATTGAAATCAAGCTTCCATGTGTTACTTATACTCTTAACAAAAAAACAAAACAAAAAAAAAACATTTAGGTAAGATCAACGTAAAAAAAAATGTCTAAATATTTTTATTTTTATTTATCTATATCTATCTCAAACATAAAATAACATAATCCTGTTTGATCAAGCTGTGTGACTGTTCTGACTTTTTTTGCATATTGCATCAAAATCCTGTCTTTTCTTTGTCTGCATTTAGTGTATCTAAAATAAAAAGAGTTTTATATACAGGTTTGTGGCTCTTAAAAAACTTTTGCTGGTAATTTACTCACCCCCATGTCATCCAAGATGTCCATATTTTTCTTTCCTCAGTCGAAAAGAAATTAAGGTTTTTGATGAAAACATTCCAGGATTTTTCTCCATATAATGGACTTACATGGGAACCAGACGGTCCAAGGTCGAAAAGACAGTTAATAACAGTTTCAGATGCAGCAGACGATGAATAAGGGTCTTATCATGCGAAACGATCGGTTATTTCAAAACTTATTCCAAAAATGTAACTTTTCTAAGGACAAATGCTAGCCTAGCTCTATTCTGTGAGGCGCGTTTGTAACGTCACGTAATACGTAATTACGTTCAAAAGGTCACGGGCGACGTAGCCGGAAGTACAGAATCAAAATCGTCCGACATCGCTGTTTTACCTTTTAATTACTTTTTTGTAAACAGCGTTTGAGTTAGTTTGCACGTTCAACCTATGCGTTCAACTTGTAAACACTGACTCTGTACTTACGGCTACGTCGCCGTGACCTTTTGAATGTAATCCTGCTGCCGCCACAGAGTGCCATTTAGTTTTATATAAAGTTTAAATTATTTTGTTGTCTCAAATCGTTGATAATGTATACTGACTTTGCCCTATGCTGCAATAAATTTAGTTTTGCATTCATTTACATAAATCAGCTGCTTGAATGACAATTGCTGATGTAATTGGGTTTTCATGTGAGATTCTCAATTCATTCAGTTAACTGATGCTCTGAGGTAGTTTTCAGACTGCAGACTCAGCAACGATTGTATTTAATTGTACAGTACAATTATAACATAGAACAAACATCTTCATTTCATGTCATTAAACATAACAATATTGCTGGCCATACACTGATGAGAAAGTGAGTCCGGTGTGCGATACTTGGAGTTGTCCTAGACGTGGCGCAGCGCTGCGCTTCTCATTCGGTGTGCGACCCCCTTTACGGATGTGTATTTCACTGCCACTTCAATTCACTGTTCACACACACACACAAAGTCCCCACTTGGTTGGATAGATATCATTCAGAAAGTTCCCTCTTGGCTAGTGTGCAGCGACACTGCTGTGTTAATACATGTATATGTTAGTAATATAGACATGTGTGTGCAATGGCACATAACTATGGCAAGTAAATTGTTAGGGACTGCATAACAAAGCATAGAAAGTATATATGAAGAGAGAGCGTTAAATAAGAAAAATAGTATATATATATATATATATATATATATATATATATACATAATGTATATAATAGATATATAATTTAACTGTAATGAAGACATATTTCACTGCCAGTTCACACACACAAAGTCCCCACTTGGTTGGATAGATATCGTTCAGAATGTCCCCTCTTTGCCAGTGTACAGCGACACTGCTGTTAGTAGTATAGAAATATATAGTTTTAGATCGGTAAGATTGTTTATGTTTTTAAAAGAAGTCTCTTCTGCTCACCAAGGCTGAAATTATTTGATAAAAAAAACAGTAAAATTGTGAAATATTATTACAATTTAAAACAGCGTTTTTCTATGTGAATATATATATATATATATATATATATATATATATAATGTATATAATAGATATATAATGTAAGCGTAATTAAGAAAGATTTAACTGCCAGTTCACACACACACAAAGTCCCCACTTGGTTGGATAGATATCGTTCAGAATGTCCCCTCTTTGCCAGTGTACAGCGACACTGCTGTTAGTAATATAGAAATATATAGTTTTAGATCGGTAAGATTGTTTATGTTTTTAAAAGAAGTCTCTTCTGCTCACCAAGGCTGAAATTATTTGATAAAAAAAAAACAGTAATATTGTGAAATATTATTACAATTTAAAACAGCGTTTTTCTATGTGAATATATATATATATATATATATATATATATATATATATATATATATATATATATAATGTATATAATAGATATATAATGTAAGCGTAATTAAGAAAGATTTCACTGCCAGTTCACACACACACAAAGTCCCCGCTTGGTTGGATAGATATCGTTCAGAATGTCCCCTCTTCGCCAGTGTGGAGCGACACTGTTGTTAGTAATATAGAAATGTATAGTTTTAGATCGGTAAGATTGTTTATGTTTTTAAAAGAAGTCTCTTCTGCTCACCAAGGCTGAAATTATTTGATAAAAAAAACAGTAATATTGTGAAATATTATTACAATTTAAAACAGCGTTTTTCTATGTGAATATATATATATATATATATATATATATATATAATGTATATAATAGATATATAATGTAAGCGTAATTAAGAAAGATTTCACTGCCAGTTCACACACACACAAAGTCCCCGCTTGGTTGGATAGATATCGTTCAGAATGTCCCCTCTTCGCCAGTGTGGAGCGACACTGCTGTTAGTAATATAGAAATGTATAGTTTTAGATCGGTAAGATTGTTTATGTTTTTTAAGAAGTCTCTTCTGCTCACCAAGGCTGCAATTATTTGATAAAAAAAAAAAACAGTAATATTGTGAAATATTATTACAATTTAAAACAGCGTTTTTCTATGTGAATATATATATATATATATATATATATAATGTATATAATAGATATATAATGTAAGCGGAATTAAGAAAGATTTCACTGCCAGTTCACACACACACAAAGTCCCCGCTTGGTTGGATAGATATCATTCAGAATGTCCCCTCTTCGCCAGTGTACAGCGACACTGCAGTTAGTAGTATAGAAATATATAGTTTTAGATCGGTAAGATTGTTTATGTTTTTTAAGAAGTCTCTTCTGCTCACCAAGGCTGCAATTATTTGATAAAAAAAAACAGTAATATTGTGAAATATTATTACAATTTAAAACAGCGTTTTTCTATGTGAATATATATATATATATATATATATATATAATGTATATAATAGATATATAATGTAAGCGGAATTAAGAAAGATTTCACTGCCAGTTCACACACACACAAAGTCCCCACTTGGTTGGATAGATATCATTCAGAATGTCCCCTCTTCGCCAGTGTACAGCGACACTGCTGTGTAGCAATATAGACATGTATATGTTTGAGCATTATATAATGACACACCCACACACACACACATATATGTGTATAAGTATGTATAAGTTACAAAATGAAGACAAGATTTCACTGCCAGTTCACTTCACTGTTCACACAGACATACAGTTCAATTGCAGGCTATATGAGTCCCCTGTTGGTAAGGTAGACATCGGCCAGAGTTTCAGGTCCCCACTTGGCATGTTTTTTTAAAAATAAAAAAATGCATATTTAAAGTTATATTATGAAAAAAGACCTTAAAAGAGAATTTTGTACGTCATTTTTGTTTCTTCAAAATGACCAGAAACACTAGTCCCCTCTTGGCCAGTGTAGAGTGATAGTCCCCTTTTAGTAATATAGACGTGTATGTGTGTGTGTGTGTGTGTGTGACTCACGCGATGGCAGTATTGAGTGTGTGTGTGTGTGTGTGTGTGAGTGTGTGTGTGTGTGTGTTACTCACGCGATGGCAGTATTGAGTGTGTGTGTGTGTGTGTGTGTGACTCACGCGATGGCAGTATTGAGTGTGTGTGTGTGTGTGTGTGTGTTACTCACGCGATGGCAGTATTGAGTGTGTGTGTGTGTGAGTGTGTGTGTGTGTGTGTGTGTGACTCACGCGATGGCAGTATTGAGTGTGTGTGTGTGTGTGTGTGTGTGTGTGTGTGTGACTCACGCGATGGCAGTATTGAGTGTGTGTGTGTGTGTGTGTGTGTGTGTGTGTGTGACTCACGCGATGGCAGTATTGAGTGTGTGTGTGTGTGTGTGTGTGAGTGTGACTCACGCGATGGCAGTATTGCACGGCAGAGACGATCTGTCTGAAGAAGAGTCGGGCTTCGGCCTCAGAGATGCGCTGTCTCTCGCTCATGTAGTCGTACAGATCTCCTTTACTGCCCAGCTCCATCACGATCACGATCTTATCCTTGTTCTCGAACACTGAAACACACACACACAGCAGCTTTAAAAATAATGCAACGACGTGTGTTTCCCGAAGAGAATAGCGTCTCAGTCCAGCTCATTTCTGCTGTAAGAGAGTTATTAATATAGTTCACACACTCTTAGAAGAAAAGGTTCTATCAGCGCTACGTATTTGGAACCCCTAAAAGGTTCTGTACACTTTAAAAAAATATAGAACTCTATATAGAACCCTGGGGTTCCGTACTTGGCCAATAGAACCTTTTACCAAAAAAAATGGTTCTATATAGAACCATTTTGGAGTTCCATTCCTGGTTCTAAATAGAACCATTCCTTCTAAGAGTGTATATATATATATACAGCCGCTCTGGAGAAACCGTGATGTTGTACTGCTGAATATTACATGAACCGAGTCAAGCCAAAGCCAGAGGCGGTGTCCGTCATCACTCGACTGATTTCTTTGACATGGCACTAATGAGCTCTCGCTGGCGTTATGTTAATGAGCGGGGTGTAATTGTGGTGCGCTGAAGCACAGTAAAGCAGTTTTTGGGGTTTGTCTTGATTACATAATGAGAACAAACAGGTTTGCGTGACTGAAGAATCCCAGCGATGTGAAACGAGCGCTCTCATCCTTCATGTACCTTCATATATGGAGATGATGTGAGGATGGCTGAGCGACGACATGATCTCGATCTCCCGCCGAATGTGGATCAGATCCTGATCGTCTTTAATCTTCTCCTTACGGATGGACTTTATGGCCACCTGAACACACAAACACAAGCGTCACAGGGTTCCTCTCAGACATCAGTCTATTCCAGTTCATTTAATCATGCTTAATCAAATCATATCGAATCATTTTAACTTATTTTCACAGATATATAGCCAAATAGAGTACAAATGCATTGAAATATTTAGGTTATATGATATTATATTAATAGTTTTAACATATTTAATGTGATTAAAATGTTGATATTTAACATATTACTGCTAATAATATTGAATATTTTAATTGTATTCACACAAAATTCTATTTTTTCGACCGAATGACCGAATTCACTTTAGTTTTAGCGCATCGATCATGAAACGAGAGCAGAGTTATTGTTTGTAATCAATCATACTTTGAGGCATGTATTCCTCTAGCGAGGCGTCTCGCGGGTCACATGACCTCACGGGATAACGTCAGAGGAAGCACTCATTTGCACATGAAGGGATGCGCTTGGTCTTTGTGTCTCGGGTCTTTTGTCTCTTTTGTGAGTCTGTATGCGAGTATCTGCGTGCCATCCCGCATGTTTGACATTCCACAGGGTGTGTGTGTGTGTGTGTGTGTGTGTCTACAGGGTCACTGAAGACCAGCAGATGGACAAACACAACTGAAGACGCACAGGAATGTCACACACACCTGCGCTCAAGCGTCAGACTGAGGTGTTTTTAGAGACCAAACAACACACACACACACACACACACACAGAACAAATAAAAGTGAAGCTCAAAACAATCATTTCTAAGAGTGAACGATGACGCAAACAGGGAACGTTATTAACAGGCGTTATTCAATAGAATAATACTTTAATAATACGTTCCTCCAAATACTCAAGTTTCTTTAAGTTATCTGGTCTTTAATAGTGTTCTCAAAACGTTAGAACAAAAACATTATTTATACGTCCTTCATGGGGCGTTTTTATCAAATGTTTTAGTTGGATGCCCAGACAGCAAACCGACATTGAATCAACGTGGAAACGACGTCTCTCATGACATTGAAACAACGTTGATTTGCTCATCGAATTAACGTTGAACCAACGTCAGACGCGGCATTCTTCAAAGCTAAATGAAAATCAAAAATTGGTTTGCTTTCATAACGTTGAAACAACGCGTTGATTTCAAGTTGATTTTCCGTTAGTTTTGAAAGAATGACGTGTCTGACGTTGGTTCAACGTTAATTCGATGAGCAAAACAATGTCAGATCAACGTTGTTTCGATGTCATATTTCCACGTTGATTCAATGTCAGTTTGCTATCTGGGTGTTCATCTAACTTTTGTTATATATTACTAGTTTCAGAACGTTCAGAGAAATTTCTAAAGTTACATTCTGAGAACACTCTAAAGTAACGCTCCGATAACATTCAAAAGTAACGTTCCGATAATATTCAAAAGTAACGTTCTGATAATATTCAAAAGTAACGTTCCGATAATATTCAAAAGTAGCGTTCCGATAATATTCAAAAGTAACGTTCCGATAACATTCAAAAGTAACGCTCCGATAACATTCAAAAGTAACGCTCCGATAACATTCAAAAGTAACGTTCCGATAATATTCAAAAGTAACGCTCCGATAATATTCAAAAGTAACGTTCCGATAACATTCAAAAGTAACGTTCCGATAATATTCAAAAGTAACGCTCCGATAACATTCTAAAGTAACGCTCCAATAACATTCAAAAGTAACGTTCCGATAATATTCAAAAGTAACGCTCCGATAATATTCAAAAGTAACGTTCCGATAACATTCAAAAGTAACGTTCCGATAATATTCAAAAGTAACGCACCGATAACATTCAAAAGTAACGTTCCGATAATATTCAAAAGTAACGCTCCGATAACATTCTAAAGTAACGTTCCGATAATATTCTAAAGTAACGTTCCGATAACATTCAAAAGTAACGTTCCGATAATATTCAAAAGTAACATTCTGAGAACACTCTAATGTAAAGTTCCGAGAACATTCTAAAATAAAGTTCCGAGAACAATCTACTGTAACCCTCCGAGAACATTCAAAAGTAACGTTCCGAGAACACTAAAGTAACATTCTGAGAACACTCTAATGTAACGTTCCGAGAATATTCAGAATGAACGTTTTCTTAACTGGATTGTTCTAGAAAGGTTTTCTGAGGCCTCGGTCATGATAAACGTGGTTTCGCAGCTCCTGTATCCCCTGAACAAAGACGCCATGATTTCTGATTAACCATCAGTGTTTCAGGGAAGCTCTATAAATAGCCTGAGCCGTCGGGCGTGTTATCGCTAGCATCAGCGAGTCTGTTATCAGTGCTGAGAAAGACCTGTCTCGACTCGCCCACACTAACTCTCTCTCTTTCCTGAGAATCATGTCATCATGTCCTTCCTGACACTCGAGCCCTCGGGGGAGTGAGCGCAGCGTCTGGGATTCTGGCGAGGGAATTTTGGTTTATTTTTCGATTTTCAATAATAATAATAATTATTATTATTATTCAAAATTATATCTATATATCTGGGAAGAAAAACTGCGTGAGATATTAAGATTTGCTCTCAGAGAACAATTATCAGAATAGTTACTAAGAGTAAAACTTATTATAAATACTTCATCTTATTTTATTTATTAGCCTAAATCAAATGTTAAAATAATTCAATATTTAAGTTAGTGCAGTTTGCGGTTTGTGCTTGACAACAGAATGTTAATGTTCAAAAACATGTAAATAATTATTATTATTTGATAATAAGCCTGAGATAATAAGACGTGTTTTCATAGCAAAAATAGTTTTCCATCTAAAAACTACGTTTAAAAATAATTAAATTGGCTGTATAAGTCATTTTAACTTAAATAATATATGTTTAAATTTCTTAAATGTCATTTTTACAGCATATAAATCATATAATATTTTGTTTCGTGCCTCTAAAGTAAGAAAACACACTTTACCGCAAATATCTTTCCAGATATTGACTTGACTTGACTAATAATTATATGATCAATGATTTAGGTTGAAATGATTGCGTTAAATTTAAGTACAGCAACAGTGTGCACACGATGGGTTTCTCTCGACAAGCAGACGTGACATCACTTCCTGCAGGAGCTCGTCCTGACAAACACAGCAGCCTCTCAGAGATGGGTCATGAGCCGGGGTCAGAGGTCAGGGAGAGGCACTTCTGACCCCAGATTGAGAGGAATGTGTGTGTGTGTGTGTGTGTGTGTGTGTGATGGAGCCGCGGGCGAGCGAGAACCGGACGGACACACACAGTAAACCTGTTTGCCGAGGCTTTACAAACAACACCATCCTCAACATCAATCAGCCTTTACTCTATAGATCAAGGTGTTCTACTATTATTATTATTAACATAATTCATGATCAAATAGTCAAAACAACAACTTTAAAATATTAGATATCACGCAGTCATTTAATATTAATGATATTATAATATTATTCTTAAATACAGCAAGTCATGACTAATAAATTACTTGAATTATTGATTGAATCTATTTATGTGTTGGTGTTATTGTATTATTCATGAGTTATTTATAATAATATAATGAGTATTGAAAATCAGTCGTACATGTAACCAATGAAATATTACGACTTCTCCTAGTGATTTAATATTAATGATAATATTATAATATTATTTGTAAATAAAAAAATACCACAGTTAGAAAAATGCTCTTACATGTGATGTATCATAATATTATTAATAGCCTAAATAATAGCACAGTTAAAGATAGGCCTACTCTTGTCTATTCTAACACTGTTATTAATAAATAATAATAAAAATCACATCGATGATACTAAATCGCCGGTTGTTACTCTTTATTTCTTGAGATATCATTAATGTTAAAGCAGTGTGTTGATGAATATCTAATCTCGCGATGTTTCTCACCATTCTCCCGGAGCGGTCCACGGCTCTCTTCACGCGCCCGTACGTGCCGTTCCCGAGGCTCTGCAGGAACTCGTAGCGGTGTTTGATGTTGTGTTTGTGATGGTGTCTCTTCACCGCCTGACGCTTCGCGGGAGAATCTCCCGGAGCCCGTGCACACCCGCCGCCGTCCATATCACACACGATACCCTGAGCCGCGACACACGCGCTGTTGCGAGCGAGTGCGCGAGTGACGCGCGCGCTGATCATACACAGGCTCATGAGAGGCGCGTGTGGGCGTGGCTCCGCTCGATGGGCGTAGCTCTGACGGGAAGGACCGCCCCCGCCCTAAGCGCATTGTTTGTTTTAAAAATAAATGATTTATTGAACAAAGATCACAAAAGTCAAGTCAATTTCACCGTCATTAACTCAGCGCTTTAACATTAGATGTTTCAAAGCAGCTTTACAGAGATAACAGGAGATTACAGTAACAGGTTGTTTCAATAGCCGAATAAAAATAAATAACACGGAACTTAAAAAAATACATTAAAAATATTTCTTTAGGTGTAATGAAGGCGTCATGTGTTTACAGTAGAGCAGTGATGAACTGACAGTCGATTACTGTAAATCACCGTCAGAATCGGAACATCAGTGGAGATAAACAGACCACTGTGTGTTATTGATCTGCAGTAATCACTAATCACCATACCCCCGCGTCTGTTCATAATGTCCACAGGAGGGCGCTAATACTGCGGTACAACATTCCCATTTCATCACTATTAAAACTGAAAGTACACTACACAGGGATTTTCCATTTTAGGGAAATCCACACAAAAAACCCGGTGTTTATTAAGTAAAAAAAAAAATACAACAAAGTTACAGCTTTTAATTTGCAACTTTTAATTTGTTTTATTTTCTTATTCCACTTGACTACTCTTTTTACGATCTCTGCAATCATTACAAAACAATGTCAAATTTACTTTTAAATTATATGTAGGGCTTTATTTATGCAAACACATTTAATTTGAGTCTCTGCTTTCGCCACTAGAGGTCGCCAGGTTACAGGCTTATAGTGTGGATGTAGTGTACATCAATGTAGTGCACTTGGATCCACACACTAGCATACTACTCTAGCTATTACAGCCATAGAAGATTAGAGAACTGTAGTAGGAGTAGATACTAGCATGCAGTGTATCCCAATTTGCATACCTGTATTGTGTACTTCATTGTCCATTTTACAAAGGTGATTGTGACCATTTGACAAGTTTTTTGAGTCGTACACTGAAACTGAGGAATATTATTGCGATAAAGATTAGCTGAATGCTAATTCTGTCCTGCAGCACCACGAAATACAGTTAATTAAAATGGGTTTTATCAACATTTTAAGTATAAACATCATGCTTTGCAAAATCTTAATTATGAATAAAGAGTCGAAATCATGACGTGCTAAATCGAAGTTATGACTTGAAAAGCTGAAATTACTTTTTTTTTCTCCATAATATCTCTTCTACCAGACTTCAGTAATGAGCGGACTACATTTCCCAGCATGCACCGCTCGCGCCGCCTCCCGGTCGTCCTCCTCTCCTAATGGACGGGCAGCAGAACAAGCGGCTGGCTCCCGTTCTCTGGGCTGAAAAGTGAAACATTCCCGAACGGAACCAACACAAACACCGGGATTATCGATGATCTGCGGGAGAAAGGGTTCCGAACACCCGCGAACCAGAACCAGCGACCCGGTTCGGCCTCCGGTCCGCCCGAGTGTGTGTTACTGACACACACACACACACACACACACACGCTAGTGTTAGTGTTGTTGTTGTGTTGTGTTGTGTTGGCTCGGTCCATCCCGCAGTGATTCGGGCCTGTTTGGATGGATATGTGACACACACACACACACACACTCATACACACACACTCCGGGTTCTGGTTCTGGTTCTGGTCCGGGATCACGATGGAGAACCCGCAGAAAGCAGGTCCACTTCTCAGAGATCTGACCCGAGCCTTCAGTCACTACAACAAACACAACCTCCTCCTGAAGAAGAACCTGAAGGAGACCATCGCGTTCTTCAGGGAGATCCGGCAGAACCACAGCAACACCTGCAGCACATCTGGACCCGAACTGGACTCAGGTCAGAACAGTAGTGGACAGGGGAGCAATACAGTCAGAATATGCGTTACGAATTATCATTTAGAAGAAGTTTTATGCTAAAAACTAACGTTAGTTGGACAATATCATTATCTATTTTTGGCTGTTTAAATCTTATCTTCGCTTGTTTTTATTTATGTTTAGTCATTTTAGCACTTAAACTCAAATTTATTATGTTTCTGTTTTTAGCAATTAAAAAAAACCTTTTTATTTATTTATTATTTATTTTATTTATTTAATATTTTTTAAAAT